>NW_009952688.1:556319-572820 GCF_000747805.2 Chaetura pelagica | reverse complement strand
TTTTTTTTCATTTCAATTAGGAGTAGGAAGAAAAAGGAGACATTTGTGAAAAACTTAAAACTGCTTATAAAAATTCTCAGTCTTCAAGAGCTGTCATTATCTCATACCTCAACTGCATAAGGAGTCAGCAGCACACTTCAGCCTAAAGTTCTGTGAAAATCATTTTGAATCATGAAATTACTTTATCTAACATTATCTAAACATTATCTATGATTAAAAATATTATCTAACCAAATATAGTGCACTTCATGCACAAACATTCTGAGTGTTGGTTTAAAGAAGATTTTTCCAACCCTTCCTAGTCATTAAGAGGGGTTGGCTTAGCATGTACAACAAGCCATGGCATTTCCTTGTTTAGCATCATATATTTTTGGGGCTTCAGGAGGTTTTTCACCTTCGAGTACAGCTTGCAGACAAAGCTCTGCTGCTGTACCACACCAAATGGAATTTCTGCTCTCAGAATCCAAGGACAGTTGTGTCTCAGTGGAGTCCCAGGCAGAGAACTACAGTCCACTGCAGCGGATTTTACACATTTATTCCCTCAGCATCTTTACCTTGCTTCCCCTGCTAGAGCTAGGTTTCTTTGAAAGTATTACAAGAGGAATGTAAGGTGTCTCACCAGGAAACAAGCAGGGAAATTCTGTTCAGACTTCTGACACATCAAAACTGAAATATTCCAGTTCATTTAAATAGGTGCTTCAACAGTAATACTAACTGAGTCTTGTCTCTTCCTCTCTCAGCCTTCTTTAAAAACATGGATAGATGTTCACATCTCTGAAACTGCAGGTGGGGTTAAGAGTCAGTGCTAGCATCAGGCAAGAGCACTCCCATCTCCTATGACTCAAATGCACACTTTGTGTGCCGTGATTATGACCCAACAGTACTTTTTATTTAAAAAAAAAAAAAAAAAAAAAAAAAAAAAAAAAAGGATGTTAATCGTTACATGGGAGTTACATTTTTCTCAGTAACCCTCTGAGCTGAGTGGCTGCAGCATCTTCAGCAAATAGCCAAAAGTTAGCAAAAGAGGACAGTGCCAGCACGCCTCAGAGTGGAGCTGGTCTCCTCCATACTGCTCCTCAACTGGCTCCTCTCCCTCTCTGCCTTCAGCTATCACCATTTCAGCAAAATCTTCTCTTCTGCAGACCTGAGGGAGGGCACCAAACACCGAGAGTCATTGCTTGGGCACTGCTGGCTTGTTTGAATAGTTCTATATTAAAAGAAATGTGTTTAAAAGCAGCTGCAACATACCAAGAGACGTCCTGGATCATCATGAAACACACCCTCAATGAGCTTTGCTCTTTCACCAGCCTCATTTTTCCAAGCAGCAGCTGATTGTGAGTTACAAAGTGGCATCTACAGGGCTCTGTTTGTTGTTGTTGATGTCGTTTGCCTTTTATTGTTTGTTGTTGTCATTGTTGTTTTTCATTTCAAGAGGCTGTCCTGCAAATAGCTTGGACAGCACTGAAAAAGAAAAAAGGAAGAATAGTTATTGCTCATTGGGAGAGAGGATAAAATAGCTCCATCTATTGTGGGCATTTTGCAGCTCGATGTTATGACTGACTGCTGGGTACATGACAAGAATGGGTCTGAATCCACTTTCAGATACTTACCAGAATAAATTTGAAGTATCTGTGCTAGAGTCAATAGTTGTTACGCTAGATTTTTATCAGTGTGAGTGATAGCAATTGAAGGTTTCTTAAGGCATTTCTAAGAAGAAAAAAAAACAAAACACAACCCACCACATTCCTTCTGGCTAAAAAGATACACTTCTTTGCTAACTGGAAATAGTCATATGCATTTTGATATCAGCATCTGCTAAATAAGTCCAAGGTTGTGTATTAATGAGGGCGCTGCAAGAACTTTGGAGGACAGGCTCAGAATTCAAAATGGTGGGGGGGGGGGGGGGGGGGGGGGTGGCTTTGTGTCTGGAATCAGCCAGATGAAATTTAGTATAGAGAACACAGGGTGCCACGTTTGGGAGGGATAAATGAATGCATGAATGCGTAGACAGGAGAGCCTGGAGAGGTGGCAGGATGGCAGGAAGGATCAAGGGGTTGAGATGGATCACTAACTTAGCATGAGTCAATAGTGTGATGGTTTAGCAAAAAGGGCAGCTCACCTCCTGGGATGCATTAATGTTGGATGTTGGATGTGAGCCATGGAAAGCTGCAATTCTGCTTTGTATCTGAGCTGTGTCCTGGTCTGGGCACTAAAACTGAGGGCACCTGCAGATGAACTGGAGAAGAACAGGAGTGTGTTTGAATGCAGAGATGCTAAACTGGGCTAGAAATCAACGATGCCTTTCTGTGAAAACACCTGTTTTACAGGGGGAGGAAATGAAGGGCATTGATTTCTAAAGGGCTCAGCCCACTTCTGAAAATGCACCTCAGACTCCTCTGAGTTTGATTCTATGAGACTATGCCCCTCGCTTCTTGCAATTTCTGTCCCTCAGACCCTTCTCACAGATCTTTGGACCCTGTCCTGCTGGGATCCTGTGCTTTGTGGGGATGTCTAATGATGGCAAACAAACCATTCTCACCCCCTTTTGCAGAGTATCTCTGTTCCCACTTGCATTCCTTGTATGCCTCTCAGGAAATGGTCTCCTTGACTGACTTCTGGTCAGGGAACCTGGCTTCAGCATACATGCTCTGGACTTTCCTTCTGCTTTGTGCTCCTTAAAAAAATGTAAAGACTTGTAAAGGGGCTTCTGTGACAACAACATGGCTCATTTTTAAGACCAAAAGTCTAAGCAATGTTTGGGAAAAATTAACCCCAGCAGCAGACACCACCTCTCTCCTACTGTCCCCCACGACCCATGTTTGAGATCCCAAGGACAAAGAACAATAAATCAAAACCCAGGTATTTATATATGGAAGTGGAACTGCTTGAAGGCTGATCCTTTTCCACTAGAGAATGACTGGCTCCTTGGTTGCAGAAAAAAAACCCCTGTGAAGTTGCTGGTAGCTGCACAGACGGTTCATTATCTGCTGCCTGATGAAAGCAAGAGGAAGACTTTTTCAGACTAACTCCTTCCTCCTTGCAATGCACGGCATGTAGCGGCTTCTGGGTGACATTAGTGTGTACACCAGAGGAATACAGGAACACCAAGCCTGTCCCAGAGTGGAAATAAAGCCTAGGAATTAAGCTCTTCTTTCAGTGATAACAGGACTAACCTGTAGGAGGCCTCTTGAAATCAGAGGGGCAGCTTATCTTGATAATAAAAGCAATCAGAACCTGCCCTGCCCAGCATATTCAAATGACATTGCTGACTGCACGAGCACCAGGGATGCACAATCAGGGATGTGAACTGGGATTGATGTGGGCAGGGCTTGTAGTGGGATTTGTGGCAACGCCTGGGGATCTGGCCCTGCAGAAGGAAGGAGGATGGGCAGGATGTCCTGTGCCCCTGCCTGCCTTTATCCTGTGGTGCCACTGCACGGGGTGGGCAAGGGAAGATGGTGGCAGGACAGTACAGGACTGAATGCCCACTCTGGGAAAAGAGCAGCATGGAGTGTGATTTGTCTCCACCAGAAACAGCTACAAAATTTTGGATGAACTGTCTCTCCAAAGGTTCTTAATTTGCTCTTCCCTTAATGGTGCCTATCTCACCTCTCCTTCATGGAGAGCATCCATGGATGCGGCTCCACCTCAGGGTCACAGCCCAGGTACAGCCCTGCTCCCCATCCTGGCCTTGGCAACTCCACAACCTGGCTTTTTCCCCTTGCCCACATCCTTGCACTGTTATCTCTGCCCTACTGGGCATGCCTCTGGCTGACAGGCACTCCTGTCCTCGTCCAGATACCCCTGTCATGTGTGGCACACTGCATGTGACATCTCACCGCCCCTGCTCAGGGGGTAGCCAGAGAGAGGGGCCTGTAATCTGAAGGGTCTCTCTGAGACATGTGGTGGGGCTGGGAGGGTACCCAAGCAGGTAATTGCATGCCCTGGGAGCCCTTTCCTGTGACTGCCTGACATCCAGAGTGCTGCTCAGTTACATGAATTTGGGGTTCACTGGGGAGGCTGGCTGGGCTCCAACAGTTCCCATTGCATCCCAGTTTGCATCCTCAGCATCTGGCTGTGGTGTGTGAAGGCCTTCCTGGCCATGCCTTCAAAGCATTGCAGGGGCAAAAGTATCTCTCTGTGATCCTCCAGCATGACATCAGCCCACACATTACCCTCTGGGTGCTGGATGCTGAATAATCCACTGTGCTTTCCACAAAGCAGCTGACAGCCCCGCAGTCCCCAGCTGTGCAGGGCCCCAGGCTGCAAGAGCTTAATTTATCTGCCTCTCCAGCAGCGCTTTGGGCTTAGCTGGGTTTTACCAGGATTATTGCCTGGCTGGGCTGGGGAGGGGAGGCTGATATGGTGGTAGAGAGCCAACAAACCCTGACTAGTCAATAATTCCTGATCTGTCCCTCCAGCCCCAGTTAAACAGGCTTGCAGGCAGAACTAGCAGGCGATTGGAGCTGATACAAATCAGCTCTTGCACAAGCTGAAGCTCTCAGATGCCGGCTGCTTAACAGGGCTCGTGAGCAGTGTCTGAAATGCTGATGTTCAGATGAGACACATCCTCTTCAGAGGCCTGCACTTGCCTGTTGGCTTTGCCTTTTCATTCCTCCTGACCTTTTATCTGTCTGGTTGTCATTATTTTATTTTATTTTATTTTTTTTTACAGCGACTTAGAAATGAGGCCAGTGCTGGTGTACAAAATGACACTTATTTTTAAGGAATAAGAGACAGGACACTCAGTTCAGCATTTGAATGGTGAAGCTTCTGGGATCACAGAATCAGAGAATCGTCACAGTTGGAAAAGACTTCTAGGATCACTGAGTCCAACTGCCCACCCAGGGGGAAAAAGCAAACAAAAAATGACCCCCAAAAAAACCCCAACCCCACAAAACCACCACCAACAACACACAATGCCAAAAAACCCACCATGCCCACTGGAACATGCCCTGAAGTGCCACAACTATATGTTTCCTGTATACCTCCAGGGATGGTGACACCACCAACTCCCTGGGCAGCCTGTTCCAGTGCCTGGCTACATTTTCAGTAAAGAAGTCCTCCCTAATATCTAGTCTAAACCTCCCCTATCATAACTTCAGGCTATTTCCTCTAGTCCTATCGTTATTCACTAAAACAGTGGAAGAAGGGCTGGTGTCAGCGCCACGTGTTGATGGAGGGGTGCACAGGAACAGTTGTTGCACACAAACACACACACACACACACAGAGAGGCATGCACAGGCACTTGACAAAAGGCTCACATACCATCTTCCACGCCAAACTGTGCATGCAAAGCTGTCACCCACATTCTCTATCACACTGACTGAATGCATTGCCTTTGCACCCAAGCACAAATCTGCAGCCTGCGGATCCTGTCACTTGCACATTTTGCTGTACTTGTCACACACACACACACGTTACCTCTCTCATGCACTTCTTCAAACAAACAGAAGAGCTCAGGCAGAGGCATGTTCCCCTTTATGCCTTCACCCAGGCACAACCATCCTCCCCAGTGCTGCTGGGCAGACGGTCTGTGCTCTGCACACGTGCTCTCTCCTCCATCCAAACGTCCTGCCAGAGCACAACCTGTGCACCTGGTGCCACCCTGCACCCCATCTCCCACCCGCACACCTCACCCTGGCCCACAGACATGCTCACCTGCCTACCCACAGCCTGTCACTCGCTCCCTGTCACCCCTGCCCGCCGTGCGGCTGCTGCGGGAAGTCACTGCTTGGTCTCTTATCAGCCAGAAAAGCAAAACTAACCAGGAGCAGCAGCTGCTGCACACCCTGCCTAGGTGAACAGGAGGGCTGAGCAAGACCCGAGTCCTGCACCCAGCTGGGTCTCCTGGGGTGCAGGGTGATGCTTTCACTGCTGAAATGGGAATGGCCCCAGAGCTGAGTTTTGTTTTGACCCACAGGCTGCACTTACAAGGGTGTCAAAGGCCTGGCTGGGAGGAAAGCTTGAGGCAGAGATAAGTCCCCTGTTTATTCACTAACAAAGACATGGCAGATCTCGTTCTTCTTCTCTGATAAGCAGACCTGGTGAATGCAAACAGCCTGGGCTGCTCTAGGAGGCCAAGCTCTGAGGAGCAGGCTGAGGATTCAGCTACAAATCTTACTGGCTTGGCATTCTGAGGGCAGAATTTCCTCCAAAAGACACCCCAACCAATTTTTTTCCAGCATCTCTGTTCTCAGCTGGAATTGCAACAGGTTGTTACTGCTGGGTCCAGGTGCTGCCTCCAGCCCTGCCAGTTCCTGAGGGTTTCTGACATCCCTGTGTCCTGCACCGGCTTTCCTAATGCAGCTTGATCCCACCTTGGAGCAGCTCGGCCTTGTTCCCTCCCCTCTCAGCTCTGTCAAAACCTTTTGGCACCCATGTCTCCCCGCAGCTCCTCATCCCTCACACTCCCATCCATGGGCACTGTGGGAAGTGGGGATGGCAGAGTGTTAGACTGCAAGGAAGGGAGCCCTGCAATGAGGTGAAGCATAAACAGAGCTTGTGAGTGATCTGGTTCCTGCTGTTTTCTTTTGTCCCTGGTTTTTCTCCCAGCAAAGGGACCCCTGACCTCGGTGCTGTGTCATTTATCAGCCACTGCCTTCGATTCCCTGTAGCAGAGATGCAGTCGGCTCCACACCCAGGTTTGCTGGCAGCTGGCTTTCTGGGACCGTGTGAGCTTGTGGTTTGATCTTCTTTGCTTTCTGTCTCTGTGGAAATTAAAAATAAGGGGAAAAAAAAAAAAAAAAAAGAGAGAAAAAAAGAAGAAAAAGGAAAAGAAAAAGGAAAAAACAAAAAGAGGAAAAAAGGAAAGGAAAGGAAAGGAAAGGAAAGGAAAGGAAAGGAAAGGAAAGGAAAGGAAAGGAAAGGAAAGGAAAGGAAAGGAAAGGAAAGGAAAGGAAAGGAAAGGAAAGGAAAGGAAAGGAAAGGAAAGGAAAGGAAAGGAGAAAAAGATCTGTAAAGTAAGGAATTATTAAAAAAAAAAAAAAAAAGGGAAGGGGAAACATTGTCTGGGCAGGTCAAGTCACCCAGCTCATGAACTGGCTGACTCCTGCTGCCACAGTGTGCTCAAGGACCTTGGTCAAAGCTGGGGTCTTGTTGTCTGTTGGACAGATGGAGGCAAATGGAGGGAATCAGTATGGAAATGGAGACTGTAGCAAGCAGGTTGTGCTACACCAAATACAGCACTTGCAGGGTGGCCCCTGGGACTTAAAGGGACATCCTCAGGTTGGGGCAAGAGTTACAGTTTTGATACTTTGTCCTACATCCGGTCTCCATTTCCATACTGAGGGTGATACCATGCCCTTGGGAGTGTTCAGGTTGCAGTCTGTTGTGGATACCATGTAAAAGCCCTGGGTTTCAGGGCATCGTGTCAGCATCTCCCAGCTGGGACTGTGATGGGGAAACCTGGCAAGCTGAGCTGGGAGGAGGAAGCAATGTGGTGCTGAGCCCCCAACCTGGTAGGGGCAAGTAATTCCCCTCTACCCCCTCTCCTAAAGGGAACTGAGTCCCAGGGCTCACAGTGCTGTGCTTCAGCCACTCAGCCCCCAGCTGTCCTCCAGCTGGGATGGGGTGTTTGTTGCCAAACATGGGCACCCACTGCTGCCAGCTCCCTGACTGCATCCCTGCAGGCTGGTGCACTGTCTGTCCCCCGCTTGCGTGCACGAGATGCTGCTTTCCATGACTTCATGGAACCACGAGACAGGTGTTCTCCAGCAGCAGGGAGAGATTTACAATGGCTTATCTGTTTCTAGACATGCCAAGCAGCTCTGATGCATCTTGGGTATTGTTTCTACTACTGGCAAGCAGAAAAGAAGACTTGGGATGCCTGTGCTCCTGGTTGGGATGTGACAAACCTGCTGAGACAGTGAGCTGGGCATGGGCAACTGCAGAAAGATGCCTCCAAGGTCCATTGATACGATCCCAGGGAGGAAGCTGCTGAGATCTGACACAAGTGGCCTTCAGCCTGAACACATGCAGGTGCAGTGGGATTAATCCTGCTCCCAGGTATCATCCGTCTCCAGTCAGGAAAGACAAAGTTCCCCAGTACAACATCTCATTTGGCTGCAGCCACTTCTGGGGTGAAGCAAAGTGGTTAGTGGGGCAATGGAAATAGCCCTGGGGAGGTTAGCAGGGGGAGACAGGCAGGCCAGGCAGGGGGGAACAAGTGGCTGAAGGAGAAGAGCAGGCACACTGGAGGAGAGAGAAAATGCCAAGGGAGTATTGATAAATGGAAAAAGCAATTAAGACACACAGAAAGAAGAAAGAGAGACCTAAAAGGTAACTGAGTAGAAAATTAAAATTATTCTGCTACAGAAAATAGTTCTAATAGCTTCAACATAATGCAGTCCCCAGCAGATCAGCACAACAGCACTTGAGGGGGAGTTTCCTTAAAGGTCCCAGGAACAGAGAGGAGTTCCAAGGCCTTTCGGGGTCTCCAGAAACCACTTTCCTTCCTGCTCAAACACGTGAGCTCCTTTCAGGCTCCTGCCTTGCCCTGGTTTCCTGCTGCAGCCCTCAGGTCCAGGGCTGCCAAACAGTTCTCCCCAAGGTGGACCAGGCACATTTGTCCCCATGCCACAGCCAGTAGCTTCAGCGCAGGGTGACCAGGTTGTGCAGGGTTCTATTCCTGCAGGGGAAAATGCCTCCCTCTTGCCTTGTGTGGTTGGTTACTCCAGCCTCATTGTAAAGGGACAAGAGACATTCCCAAAGGGTTGGAGAGATCACCCCCTGGCCATCCCACCCTATGCCTCCTGTTGTCTCTGTAAAAAGGAAGATGTGGGAACATGGGTTGTGTTCACCAGGAGGTATCACCGGTGCCAACTGGCCCAGTGCCCTTGACAACAGCCATTCTAAGGATGGATTTGAAGACAGTCTTTCCTCCTGCTAGGGTAAACCTCACAGGGTGCTATGTGGTGGCTGTGGGGGGTCACCTCACTACCCTCTTCCCAGCATTTTTTTGCCTAACACCATGTTCTGTCTCTCTTTTCATCCTGTCTGGGCTCCCAGCTGCTTGTCTCCTGAAGGCACGCTGAGAAAACATCGCATATTACAGAATGAGGAACAGTAAACATAGGTTTCTTGCTCATTTTCCACTTGTTTTTATTCTGTTAGCATCAGCTAAAGCCATGGGGGTAGGGTATTGAACTAGAGTATTTTCTTCCACCTGCCTTTGGGCTCCGCAGGATCTTTTCAGGTGGATCACATGCCTGTGAGGTTCAGGAATGACTTCACTGGGGAAGCAATGGGGGCACATCCCTATAGTGTCTTGACCCTGCCTAGCAGAGCTTATGCCTTTGGTTATCATTCAGCATCAGATGGGATGCCAGGAGGAGGACAGGAAAGTCCCAAATACAGCAAAGAGCTGTTTCGGGGCAGGACTTAGATCCTGAGACAGATCTTGCTGGGGTCCATCATATCCCAGTGGATTCTCTCTCTGAAATAACACTGCCATGTAACTCTATTCTTCTTTATTATCATGTCCCTGAAAAAAAAAAGCCTATGATTTGCACTCAGTGCAGCACAGCATATTCCCCTGGAGGGTTCCCAGGCTCTTTATGCACTCTAATTAATAATGACCTTCCTTACCATCACAGTAATTTATTTATTCAGCACCAAGGGGCAGGCATGCTCCTTTGCAGACAAAAATACCCCACATCTTTTTGGTGGTGCTGGTGGAAGCTGAAGGTCTTGCTTTGAAATCAAAATCATGGTCTGGAGTTTGATCAAGGAGACCAGCTGGTGCTGAGACTGCAGCCAGGGCTCTCAGTCCTGCACTTGGGCTGTGCAGGGCTGAGCAGAGTTGCTCCTAGATACTTTTGCAACCTGCTTCTCATGTCCAGCTTCATATCAGCTCGGGTTAATTGTGCCAAGAACATCTGGGGATCTCTTGGGATGATGTCCTGGATCCTAAAAGCTGATGGGACCAGGTTTGTGAGACCCAGCCTCTCACCCAGGAATGCAGCCACTGATGGTCAGGCATATCCTGCCTTTTGGATGAATAAATAATGGCCTAAATGTTAGTTGAGATTAATCCCACTACAGGCTTATGCAAGGCATCATTTCCCAATCCACCTGAAACTCTGCAACACCCTTTCACTTGCCCTACACAGAGGCTGGCAGCCATGCCTGACTGGGTGGTGGGCACACATGCACCTCAATGGTGGCCTGGCTCAGATGTAGGGGCAAGTCCTGCCAAGAAGCAAACACTTTCATTGCAACCCAGTTCCTGCAACTTGTCCCCTTCCTGTGTCTCTTCTTTGGGAGAGGAGGGAAGGTTCTGCATAAGTACTCACCAGGCAGCAGAGCAAGCAGTGTCCTGGGGCTTTTAAACCCACCCCTGCCCCAAGCAGAGATGGTACTACTGCCCAGGACCAGGTTGAAGGTGGCTGCAAAGCAGTGGCTGAACCCTTCCAGGCTGTTTGGAAGCAGAGGGGTGGGAGGGGGGCAGGTGATAAGCTGAGAGGTACAGGATGCCCAGTAAGATTTATTGTGTTGTGTTTTCAATTTGCACCTTGACAGAAGACAAACAGATGAGGTTTCAGTACAGCAAGCTCAATTAATCAGGGCTTTGACAGCTGTGAAGCTGGACGTTATTAATCCCTTTTTGCAGACAGGCCAAAGTGGTAATAATTAAGCCCCAAAATAAGGGAGGACATTCCCCCTGCTGCCCCACCCTTCCCTGCAAGAACATCTCCTAATCACAATCCCTTATACTACACTAATTGCAAAAATACTTCAGCACACCCATTGCTTGCAAAATGAGAAACAAAATCAATTAAGTTTAAAATCCTGAGAATGTTGTTCTTTGGGCTGTAGGGTTCACAGGTCAGGGGCACCCAAAGGCAGGACCCTGGGAGGTGAGAGTTGACTCATTGCTCTGTGCACTTGAAACCTGCATCCATCCCCATCATGTGCAGGTCATAAGGAGCTGCATGTTTGGGATGCATGGCAGGGAAAAGTGGAGTAGATCCAGGACTCCCTGAGCACAGAGGCTTGGAAAGTTTGGCTGGTCACCTGGTCACAACACCTATATGACTTGGGGATGCTGGTGACTGAGCTCTCAGCCTGGTCCTATTGGGATGCTCCAGCCAGTGAGGAGGCAGCAAGGCCCCAACCAGCAGAGCATGACTTTCCCTTTTTTATCCCCTAGTCTGGAGAAGGGCAATGCAGCCAAGGCATCTGAAACCACCAGGAAAGAGGAGGAGAGACTCCACCAACAGAAGGGAAAGGGAGAGATCCTCACTCGCAGTTTGAACCCAGCTTTCTACCTCCACACTGCAAAAGCCTCCCAGCCCTGACCCTGCACACACAGTGGGAGAAATCAGACGAGCAGAGCAGCCTGTTGGTTTTCTGCGCTGCTCCGTGTAGACACCACCCTGATCCATCTGCCTCCAGACAATGTCATCTTCCGAGCGGGAGACATTTAAACAGTGAAATGCCAAAGGAGCAGGGTGGTATTTAAAGGCAAAGATGCAATTACTAAAGTTCTCAGGAGAGCAAGCACACAAATGAGGGAAGTTTGGAGAGAGGTTGTTTATCCTGCTCCCAAATCCACGGCGGTGCCACATGTTTGCTAGGAAGGGGATACACAAACATGAGGCTGAGTGGAGCCTCTACGAAGGGAGTGGGTTTGTTTGACAGTTTTCCATTAGAGCATCTGAAAAACCTGACATTGCCTGCAGCCACAGGGAAGGTGACAAGCTGCAGTTCTCGCAATATTGCGCCTGGCTGAAGACTTGTTACAGTCATTAGTGGCAGGAGAGGCATCAAGGGACTTGTTTGCATCTGCATCCAGCTGCCAGAGAGCAAAACAGCCAGGTAAAAGGCATAAGTGGTACAGTAAATTCTGGGCTGGGGATTGAATCTGGTCTTAAATCCTCTGCCAGCTGCTCTCTCCTTTCCCTTAGTCTCTTCCCATTGTGTTTTGCATCCCCGCATTCCCTGTCATCACTGGCAATAGGAATTAACAACCCAGGGGTGCTGGGGTGTCTGCTCTGGCATGGAGCTGGAGCTGCCTGTGTGCTGCTGCTGATGCTTCAGGCTGCTGGGTGGTGCAGCAGAGGATGGGGCAATAGATGCTGGCATGACACTGTCACTACAAGCCATAGTCCATCTGCAGTTTCTGACACCACAAGAAATGCCTGTTTACTTTTTTAATCAGGTTGGTGAATCCCCCACGGGGCGTGGCCAACACAGGTACAGGACTGAGGATGTGGACAGCTTGGCTGCGGCCACACAGTGCCCCAGAGAAGGAGAGCTCAGCCCCTCCCTGCTGGCCTCTTCCCATGTTTTAGTGTTGGATGTGTTAGAAAGCTTTCTCCCAACATCCAGCCCAAATCTTTGCTCTTCTGCATCTGTCAAGTGCCTTTGGTGCCGGGTAATGCTAAATAATGCTAATTTTATTCCAACTGCCTTGCTTGTGCTTAAAAACACTGTTGCAGAGAAGGAAAAATCAACATCAGCTGAAGTGCCTTCTTGGAGAGAGAACTGTCAGAGAAGCAGTGGGGGGCAAGGTTGAAAAGCTGAGGGGGGTTAGAGCCTGAGAAAGAGATGATGGAAGCATCTGTGTGAAGCTGGGTGAGGAGAGTGTCAGGGCTCCTGTTCTCTGTAGCACCAAGCCCTCAGCATCTCCCACTGAAGCAGAAAATCTGCTTTTTCCTGGTCCTGGTGAAGTTTCCTGTGCTTGAAGGTTGTGATGGATGCCAGAGGCAACGGTGGTGCAGGTCCTGCTGAGCCTGGGCTCCCCTCCTGGTGGCTTTCCCTTTGGCCCCTGATCCCAAAGCAGCAAGACAGGGTTTTCCTCCCTTCCCTAGAGATCTCTGGATGCTGGCAGGGAATTTCCACCTTGGCTCTAGGTCAGCCCAGGGCGTTATTTTATTTGACCCCATTTTTTATTTTTTATTTTAAGAGCTAAACTAAATGGAGGGGAAGGTAAAAGCATTTCCCCTCTGCCCTGCCCTCCCTGCTGGAAGGTTAAGACATCGGCCATTTCCTGCCCATGCAGATGGGATGTGCCTGGAGTTCGTCAAATCGGATTCAAATTAACTCTCAATTCAGTGGCTTCGTGTGAGGCCCCGGGGGCAGGTGGGGTGAGCAGCAGCTACGGATGTGGGCAGAGAGGGAGGAAGGGGCAGCGCAGACCTGACAGCTGGCCTGGGGAACTTGTCTTGAAAAGAAAGAGCAAAGAAGGGAAAGAAAGCACAAAACCCCCCAAAAAACAGGGAAGAAGGATGGAGAGGGAGAGGGAAAAAGAGAGGAAGAGGGAAAAGGAGAGGGAGGGGGAGAGAGGAAGGGGAAGGGGGAGGGGAAGAGGAAGGGAAAGGGAAAGGGAAAGGGAAAGGGGAAAGGGAAAGGGGAAAGGGAAGGGAAGGGCAGGAAAGGGAAGGGAAGGACAGGAAAGGGCAGGGCAGGACAAGGAAGGGAAGGGAAGGGAAGGGAAGGGAAGGGAAGGGAAGGGAAGGGAAGGGAAACTTGAGCTTTTCTAAGGAGCTAATCTGACCTCCCACATGCTCTAAGTAATCAAAATTGAAATGAGAAAACACAGGCAAGAAGAAGTCCCTGAATATTTGCTTGTCTAGAAGAATGAATTTGCTTGGTCTGGGCTATGCCCTCTCCTGTGTTTGCTTTCTGCAAATATGCATCCCTTGGGTTTTACCTGCGCAGGCATTCAGGTACAGTCAGTCACAATCTCGTGCACACAAATTAGTGCAGAGATGAATTGGCTGTTTCCAAGCACCAGGTGGGGAGTAGGACCCGGGAAACCTCCCAGAGCAGCCATCCTGCTGCCAGGTGCTGCCAGAGACCAGCCTCACAGCAACTGTTTTCAGAAAGATCATAGATTTTAACAGCATGTTAAAAAATTGTGACTTGCCATCTGCATCTGAGGAGACAGCAATCCAATTTCAGAGATCGCATAGGCAGAAAAATGGTAGGATAGGTTTTCTCTGTGTGAAGTTTTGACTTTGCTCCTCCATACAGAGGAGTGAAACGTGGGTGATGTGGGGTGAGTGCTTTGTGTGCAGCCGTGTTTGGAGGGGGACACATAGACCTCTGTGTGTTTGCAGGACTTGTACATGTGGGTATGACCTGGTGCATGGTTTTATAAAGTCAGCAGGATCCTTTGTGGCTCTCCAGGCCACTCTAGCAGGAAGCCTCTGCCTAGCTGTAGCCAGATGTGGGGGCCAGGTGGTGTCTGCTTCTGGTCAGCCCTTCTGCTCTTCTTCTGAAAAGCTCTCACTGATTCCATTTGCACACCTTCCCCCCACACCTTCCCTCCCCAGAACTCCTGCCCAGTTGGCTCAGTCAGAGTGCTGCCACAATTCCAGCCCTGTGGTTTAGTGTGAGTGTTGTACTGCAGTGCTGGGCAAAACAGGAGCTGTCATTCAGCCCTGCATGACTCACACTGTCCTGCTGGGACGTGGGACATGGGGCACACTCCTAGTGACCCTGAACGACTGTGAGGGTGGGGGTCTCCCTCCCAGCCATACTTCTTTCTGTTCCCCACAGATGGGGGCAGAGGTCTCCTTTTCCTTCAGCTCCGGTTTCATGGGACAGAGTAGACCCTCTCCAAGCAGGGAATTTCTGTCCAGAGGAAGGGATGTGACATTTTGCAGTGCCATTTTCACTCACTGTTTTTGAGGTCTGTAAAGAAAACAAAATTACCTTGTTTGGATGGCCAGCCCTGCTGCAGTGGGGGGTGCTGTTAAGTGTATGGGTCTGCACTGGCTGGGGTGCTGCCTGGGAGCAGCCCTGTGGTGTGACAGAGAGAGGATGCTGAGCAGCCCTGTGATCGCTTCCTGGAGCAAAGGGAGCCCACAGAGGATGGAGGCCATCACCTCTTGGCATGACAGAGCCAACATGCATGTCCAGTGGGTCCCCAGGGTGCATCTGCAAGGTGGGTTGGTGTGTGCCCACTTACCCCAGTGGTGCCAAAAGCAAGTACCCCCTCTTCCCTCCCTGTGTCAGCAGCAATGTTGTGGGGTCGGAATGACCTCTCCCTGCCTCCCGTGCACCCCCTCCCCACCAAAGCCACGGGGTGATTGATTTCTTCCACTCACCACCTCCTCCTGTTTTCTGCGATTCTTCTATGTAAATAGTGACACTGATGAATAACGCTCAGCGCTTTCCAGCACCGAAACACATCGCGAGTATTTCCCAGTTAATCCTCGCAACACCCTCATCAGGGAAGGCAGGATGCCACCGCCCTGGCTTCCCAGGCTCGCAGCCTTCTGGCGGACAGCGGTGGAAGTGCTCATCTGCATATCGTTAGCTGCTGCCGCTTGATGAGATTCCTTGCAGCAGGAGGGAGTGCCCGAGCGGCACAGCTCGGGGAAGAAGGGCTCACCTGCCTGGCGCTCCGGGAGGATGGAGAGCAGCGCGGTTTCCCAAGTTGCTGTCCCCTTGTGGTGGTCGTGGCCAGGGGCAGGAGGGGGGTTTCCTGTGGGATGCTCTCCCACCCCTGGCACAGGGGTCCTGCAGCTCCCGTGTGGCTGCAGCCCAGTGGGTGCAGCTGCAGCCCTGGGGGACTTAAGAGCTGACTCTACCTGCAACCTGGGATCAGCCTGCAAGGAAGAAGTAGGCACACAGGCATGGAGACTCAGTCATGAGGGGGTTAACAGCCATCTCACGGAGACGTGCTCTAAATTGTCACCATCTGGAAGATACTGCAATGGCCCGAGTAATGGGTGCTGCTGTATCTCCTGGACGATGGAGCCTGGGAAGGCATTAAAATGGGGAGTTTTGAGGCTGCAAGCTAGAAACAAGAAACAAATCATTTTTTACCCAAAGCAATTTCCCGGGTAGATCGTTTTCCAGCCTCCCTCTGCTATTATGGAGGTAATTGCTGCTGAATGCCAAGTTCATCTGTCCTTTCTTGATCCTTCTTTTCCTCCTGCTCTATCTTGCATCCAAGTCATGAAACTAGTTGCTGGAGATGTCACATCCCTGGGTGCAGCCCTCGGACTCCTCACAGTGTGATGCAGCTGAAAGCAGGGAGCACAGCTTTCCAGGGCACTGACCTGGAGGTTGCGCATCTGGTGTCTTGTACCTCCTGCATCCAGATCTTCTGGGAAAAGTAGGGCTGGATGGTAGCTGTTCTCGCCCCTGTGGGGTAGCTGGGAGGGATGAGGGACTCAGCTGCTCTCCTGCCAATGCTCCCATGCAGCACTCCCCTTGCTGAGCCCCTTGCTGAGCACCTTCTCCTCAGCAGCCCTGGCTGTGCCTTTCACACCAGTTCTTCCCGGAGATGTGGAGTGGCCCCCCTGGCCCCTGCCCCTCAGGCTCATTAAAGAGGCTTGCACAGTGCCCTCTTGACACTTGTAACATGGGAGCACATGCCTTCAGAAAGCCAGGCCCTGGTAATATCCCCTGGGCCTGCTGCTGGCTTTCCTTCCCCTGCTCTCACAGTCCTTCTCAGGAGGGTTATAAATTTGGCAGGAGCTGCATTATTTCCAGACCAACCCTGTCTCATGTTTCACATGCCACTAGCTTAAGTGTCAC
>NW_009952688.1:554343-556249 GCF_000747805.2 Chaetura pelagica | reverse complement strand
TCCAGACAGTCAAGACCCTCAGCTGACACCAGCATTCCGGGCAGTGGATTTGCAAGTAGCCCTGCATGCCCACGCTGCTCTTTGTGCACAGACTCACACACGTGGATGCAGAGATGTACATGCACAGGTTTGTCCACTCTTCACATGCAGTCTGGGTGTTTGGAGGCTCTTCCCAGGGCATCCGAGGATTTTGGCTGCTTTGGTGGCAGAACAGAAAGTCATCTGCTTTTCTGATCCCTCTTGGGGATGGAAACCTGTTCATAAGCATCATCAGCATGAGGCTTGGACTTGTCCTGTGGGCATTACATGGTTGTGCATTGGAGCATTGGTGCCTCATCTGTCCCCCTGTCATCAAGGAGGCTTGGGGGTGGCTCCACATCGAGAGTCTGTATGGGACAGGAAGATGTAGCTTGACTCATATTATCCTCTCTTTTCCCCCAAAATGTGGCCAGGAAAAATCACTGCAACCCACTGTCTGGGGTGTGACTCAAACCATCGTGTCCCTTTCCAGGAAGTCCTTCAGCATCCTTCCCTGTGTCACCTAGAGCCGCAGGGCAGGTGTCTTCAGGGTGCAAAGCCCCCTGGATCTGCTCCTGAATACCTTGTATTCCCCATGGCAGCACGGGAATCAGCTTCACGGGGCCTTTCCTTCCAGGGAAGGTGGTTCTAGCAGTGGTGCAAACATGACCCTTTTCATCTCACCCCCTTTTTGGAAGCTTTTTTGGCAGAAAGCAAAAGAGTTGCTTCCTCCTTGCATCCGTGGGGTCCTGGATGCCTGAGTAACGTTATCCTTGTTTAGAGAACCTCAAAGGCTCATTATTCATTAACCCCACCAGAGAGTTTCCTGGCAATTAATTTTTAATGGTTTGAAAAATTCTCCGCCTAACCCCGCGTTCTTCAGAACAAGCCTCCAAAGCTCACCCTCTTGATGCTTCCAATCATTATCTCCTCCATTCCTCCTTTAGCTGTTTAAGAAACCAAAGCCGGGGAAGAAATTGGAAAGTGTTATTATTTCATTTGGGTTGAACTGCATCGCTTCGAGTTTCGCTCCCCCTGGGCACGATCATCAGCAGATCAGATCAGCAAACATCTGCCTGAGCCACCCGCTCTCGCCTCCCGGGAAACTCGGGGGAGGGGGGGGAAAAAACCCCAAAACAGGGGAGAGAAACTCAGCCACTGACGTCACCTTTCAGCCTTTTGCTCTTTCTCCCCGGAGTTTTATTTCTAAGGGACATTTGCATAGAAAAAAGGTCTTTGTTTCTGAAGGTTTTGCCAGCACCGGCTGCCGGTTCTTCCCCCCGCCCCGATCTGGAATCCTTAATCCTTCCCCTGTGGTCGCTGTGGGAATTGGAGCTGCATCCCTGCTTCACCCAGCCCTGTCCCACCACCCAAAGGTCCAGCAGCTTCACAGACGCCCCGTATCACCCTCAAAATCTGGCAGAGAATGAGCTTGGGGCAGCAATTTGGGGTGCCCGTGGTTTGAGGTGGGTGCTTGTGCTGTGGTCTTGGGGTGCCACCCCACCCATCCCACGCTTCGTTTTCCCCGGGCAGGGCTCTGTGAAAGCTATCAGCCTAGGAGAGCGTTTATGCAGATTAATTACTACCCATAAAATTCTTTTAACACGTGAAGAGTGACACTGATGCATAAACAACGAGAGTAATTTGTACAGTGCTCAAAGGGAATGAGGTGCTAAATTAGTAATACAGCTCACAGGGCCCTGACAATAAATACATCAAGCCCTGCTGGTGCAGGGGTGAAGGCAGCTACAGCCCATGGCCACCCACCTCCCGCCCAGCCTGGAAAGCCCCTGGACATCCAGCCACCTTCCCCCTCTGCTGCCTGCCCCCCGACAGACCTGCTGAGTTTATTGGCTAAAAGGAAATTTTTACGACTCAGCTGGTTAAA
>NW_009952688.1:539302-553833 GCF_000747805.2 Chaetura pelagica | reverse complement strand
CCTTCCCTTCCCTTCCCTTCCCTTCCCTTTTTTCCCCCCACAAAATGAAAAAGGAGATGGGGGACGAACTTCAAAGAACACTCTTTGATAAAAATGTCCATTTGTTCCATTAAAAAAAAGAAGACTTTTTTTGCTTTTAGCTCTCCTCCAATGGAAACTTTTAAACAAAATAAACTATTTTTTTTCCAGGGAAATAATCTCTTTTCCTCGGCTGTCAAAAAGGCATATTTTATCTCCTCTGCTCCTAAACATAATATTGAGTTGAAAAACATCTTATGGAGTTGCAAGAGCTCTCAACCTCCTTGGTCAGTGCCATGTGGAGGGGGGAAGCAAGAGGAACATCTTCCGTGGAAGAAGTGGATGCTGCTGTAAGGGAGATAACTGCAAGAATAAATCCTAAGGGATGGGCTTCTATTTTTTTTAATTATTATTATTTTTAATCTAGGGCCTGCAATGTCATCTTCTTGCAAGAGCAAGGGCAGAGGATGCTGCGCTTGGGACTGTGCATTGGGGAGCGTTTTGTCAGCTGGGTGAGGGCTCTGACCTGCCCTGTTGTGCTAAAGGCACAGTCAGGGTAGTGCCTGGAGCTGCACCACCCAAACCCATCCCACCACCTCCAAAACTCACGCTCTGGAAATCAGAAAGGATACTCTGGCTCCTGGCATTTTCAGCATTGCCCATGAAGGAAAAACACCTCTGGGCTTGGCCAGTGGGCAAGACTCCAGAACGGGAGGCTTGGAAGAGCAACACAATTCCTTTTCAGAGTTTTGTAATTGATCTGAAGTCACGGGGAAGCAATTAGCTTGGAGCCCCACGGTACTGCTTCAAAGCAAGGCTGGATTTTCAAACTCATAGCAGCTAAAACCAAGAAAAGGGATCCAGTGGAAACTGCGTTTTGAATGAATGAAGCTCCTCCCGCAGCATTTGCAAGTGCAGCTGGTTGTCAGACACATATTTTTCTTTCTTCTTTCTCTTGAAAATGCCAAACTGTTGAAAGCAAAACAGCTTGTGAAAATGCATGGATTGTAAAGAAACTCCATTCTCACAGGAAGAAAAGGGAAGAGGTGGCCAAAACATCAAAATGCTTGTGCATAATACACTGCAATGCATATAAAATAATTTAATAGTAATGGGTAACTAAAATCAGGAAAAAAATCCAGTTTGATTTTATCCAACTGTGTGGAGTTGAGTGACTCAAAATGATTAAATTTCAGTTTACAGGGAAAACTGCCTTTGTTTTGTTCTGGTTTGGAATGAGGACTATTTTGAAACACTGGACTTGCCTGTGAAGCAAACTGTGAAATTCCCCCCAGCAATAGCTGCTGGTCTGATGGAGGAGGGGAACAGGGGTCCCACCGGGGAGCTGGGCAGGAGCTGGAGTGAATTTCTACAGGAAAACCAGGTGTGGGACTGACCTGCAACACATGAGGGACCCATCTTGGGGACAAGGGTGAGGAGCTAAGGCAGGATGGGATCTAGGGATGACTTTAGGGGTGTGCACTGAAATGCAAACTCCTAGGACCTGTGTGAGCTGGCTGGGCCAGCAGTGGCTCCCCATGGGAAGCCAGTTGGTTGAAAGCCCTTGTCCAGTTTGGGGAGAACATCACATGCCAGGTTCTCCAAGCAGGGCAAAACCACTTCCTCCGCTCATCTGAGCAGCGTCTCTGCTCCTCGGGTGTTCTGCTCCCCACCGTGCTCAGCTTCTCAGCAGCTTGGAGGTCACAGTTCAGGCTCATCACTAGCCCCCCACACCCCTGCTTTTCTGGGGCTGTTTTATGAAAGCAAAGAGTTTACAGTGCTGGTGTCACAAGCAGGTACGGTGAATTAAAAACACGTTCATCTCCAGCCTCCTTTCTTATGTGCTGCTGGCAAGTCATGAGTAAATCAGATATAGTGAGTGACTGTGAGCACAGTCAAGGGAAGATAGGCTAATTTTTATAATTAATTACTCATTCATTCATTTCACATTAAAAGAAGTACTCTCCATTGTGTTTTGTTTTTTTCCTGTTTGTTGTTTGAGAACAGCAATAAATACATTTAGGCAAATGGGTTTCAAAGTGTCATTGTGAAATGGGAAACTCGAGCCTTGCAAATATGACTTTCATTTTGGTTTATGTTTTGTTTTGTTTTTTTTTTAAATATTTTTTCCCTTTGGTTTTCCCCTCAACCCTGATTAAAATATTTGCCACCCTTGGCATGAATTTCAGTTGCCTGAAAACCTCTTTTTTGGGGGGGGAGGGGAACAGCAATCTATTAATCTAGAAAACTTCACTTCTTAAGGCCTGTAAATACCATCATCTGCCTTTAAGCTGGTTGCCTCGGGGGTGTGCTGCAGCAGGTAGATAAGAGAGATGTGGACATGGAAACCTGGGTGCTCAAAGGCTGCTTCATGGGTGGGGTTGCAGGGAACTGCTTCCATGCCTTCATATCATGCTGCCCGGGGACACTTCGTTATCACACACTGGATGACATGGAGGGGTCTGTTATTTGGAAAAAAAAAGACTTCTCCCACCTATTTTAAGAGCAGTTTTAAGATCCTTGCAACCTAAAAGGACCCCTCAGCTGTTGAAATGAGGGCAGCCTTCTCTTCACCAGGCAGCTGGAGACATCTGCAAACTATCAAAATCGCAATCTCATTTGCAGTAGCTGAACAATCATTTAAGGGGTGAAAGTTCCCTCTTTCAGGGAAAAGAAGGGATTTGGCTGGTACCCTCTTTGCCAGGACTTTTGTGACAAAATGTTCTCTTAAAGCAGGTATAACCATCAGTGGTTTCATTCACAGAGCCAGTTTGGATAATTTCTCCTCTTGTGGGGAGAGGCTGGCATTTGCATGTGCAAATTCAGAAGTCTTCAGCCCACCTGTGATGGAGATTATGGACTTGTCTTATTGCTGGTGAGACAAAATGGTGGGTTTTTTCTAAGGTAGGGTTTCTAACTTGCTCTTTTCCCAAAATACATGGTCCATGCATGGTCCTGGGTGAGCTAGGGCTTGCTGTGTAGCATGGCAAGACTGTCCTGCAGAATGTGGTGTCATGAAGAAATCTGGTGGTATCCTCAGTCTGAAGGCAGGGCTGGTCCCATCTCTGTTCCCTCCCTTCCAGATCACCATGTCCCCTTTGTGCTTCCCACTCCACAGCCAGCAGTGCCCTTCCCTGGTGCCCCTTTGTTTGGTTCTCTTGGTACTTTTTATTGTTCTTCACATCCACTGCTATTTATTTGGGTCTGAATGTGATAAACTCCACATTTGTCCTTTTTTTAAATGCCAAATATTTGTGGAAAGTAATACTTAGCCAGACTCATATTCCATCCTTAACACAAATCTAATCCAGATACAAGCCAAACAGCAGGACAACAACTGCTCTTAATACCCACCGTGTTTCTAGCATCATAGCTTCCATTGGGAGAGAGAAGATATCCACTTTTTTAATTACTTCAGGCTTCCCCATACCTGATGCCAGGCCCACCCTGTTGTCCCCGGTCTATCTTCCCCCTTCCAGACCTTTCTTCACCTGTGTAGTTGAAGAAGGCAAACTGTCTGTCTCTGCAGGAGTGTGCAAAGATGATCAGTGATTGAGGTGACCGCACTTTCAAAGAGGATTTAGTCTATTAATTGAATTTAGTGTATTAATTAATTTTTATTTGGTCTATTAATTTTCAGGCTTGGTTCTCATAATCTCTTTGTTATCCTACTTGTTCTCTTTGAAGGTTTCCTTTTCTAACTGTCTAGCAAGATCCAAAGGTGTTCCTGGGCTAAGCGGTGCAAATGCAATTTATGATTCCAAATGCTTCTTTGTGGAGCTCATAAACTGGTGCTAATCCCTGGAGGTGATTAACAAAGAAGCTATGATCCAGCAGAAGCGTTAGAAGGGCATTGATGGAGGGGTGAATCCTGGGTCTTGTCTCTGTGTCTAAACAACTCCCAGATCTGCCCAGTCCAGCCCAAACCATTGAGAGAGGACAGGGCTCAAGATGTGTTAACTCAGCATTCCTATCAGGTAAGTTCCTGCAGCAGAGAAGAGGGAGGAGGTTACAGAGGTATTGCAATGCCATGATACTTCCCTGGTTTCCCCACCTTCACCCCCAACAAGACTTTGTATTTCCAAGGAGTCCCAGCACGTGAATAAGTCTTGCTTTTTACTGCTAGGCTGTCTAGAAGATAATTTAAACTCCTTTCCTTGCTGGCCGCTTGCTGATCTTCTCCCAAGCTTGAGCTGAGCTCTGCTTAAAAGCCAGGAGCAGTCCACTGTGAAAGTCCACTGTTCATTCACCTTCTCAGCACTGCACAGAGAGCTGACCCTTCATCTCAGGGGGATATTGCAGGACACCAAAAGACTCATGAAGGGTGACCAATGGTGTGCACAGTCCCCTCCTGACAATTTTGGGAGTGACTTGGCTTGTTATGATCCAGGAAAAATGTGGCTGTGGAGTACATAGCAGAAGGCATGGAAAGGTGGCAGGAAGCCATCTGAGAAGCAGAGGACGCAACAGATTGCAGACGTCAAGAACAAGTCAGAGGAGGATGTTCCCTGTGAAAGGTGTGATAGATCTATGGAACTGGTTGTTGAATGATGTAATAGCTCCTAAAAAGTCTGCATTGGGTTTAAGGGGAAACTAGAGAAAGTCACAGAAGAAAAAGCTCTTAAGGTTCTGTAACTAACTGTACACAAAAAACCTGTGGCTCAGGAGAGCTCCCAGCTCAGTGGGGTGGGAAAGGTACTGAGATTATTTATTATCACACATTCACCTTGATCAGAAATTCTTCACTACAAGGGTGGTGAGATGCTGGTGCAGGTTGCTCAGAGAAGCTGTGGCTGCCCCATCCCTGGAAGTGTTCAAGGCCAGGTTGGATGGGGTTTGGAGCAACTTGGTCTGGTGGATGGTGTCCCTGCCCATGGTGGTGGGGTAGAACTCGATGATCTTTGAAGTCCCTTCCAACCCAAACCATCCTATGATTCTGTGATTCTCTGATCTTACAAGCTTTCTGGAACACTGTGGAAAAGGGTGCTTGGTGCTACCCAGCATGGCCCCTCTGCTCTTTTTAAGGCTGCCTACCCTATACTCAAGCAGTTAGCTGGAGCCAAGGGAGTGTTGGAGGACTGAGGCTGAGCTGACATACACCAAGCACTGATTCTTCCTGTATGCACTGCTGTGTACAGGAGCCATGTGTATGGAGACAGGGTTGGGGTATCTGCTGGTTCTGGTCTCCAGCACCATGTTCCCTTCCATATCTGGTCCCTTCACGCTGCATGAACCTGTGTAAATGCACAGGACCCTGCAGGACCTTCCCTGGTGGAGGGTCTGGGATTTGAAGCTTCCCAACACGGGCAGCGAGTGCAGCTTGATGCAGGCTCATGCACAGGTGTGGGTTCAGTGCTGCAATGGGACCTGTTCTCACTAGAGCCTGCTTAGTTTGAATCTGCTCAGGAGTGCCCATCACCAGCCTGCAGGCTGCTGGGCTTGCAGGCTGCATGTTGAGTGGGTGAGGGAGAAGGGCAGGCAATCTCACCTGCCTATTTCCTGCATGACTTCCCCAGCTCGAGGCTTCACCAGCTTTGGTTTGTTCGATGGATCACAGCCTCTCCTGAGCTCACCTTTTCCCTGGAAATGCTTTCCTCTCACTTCTGTGCTTTCCAGGCAGCAACCTGCAACCTTTCCTGCCTCTCTATCCCACATCTTCCTTTCTTACCAGCCTCTTGAATGATCCAGTTTAGCCACCACCAAACACTGATGTGCTCTGTGATTAACAAAGCACACTGCCTCCAGCAAATTCCTGCCTGATGTTCCAGGAGACCTTCTGGGCAGTCAAGCAGCTATACATCACAGAGAATTTGCCTTTTTTTTTTCTCCCTCCTTTTAGATTTCAGAAGATTGAGGGATTTCTGAGCGTTCCTTGAAGTAGCTACAAGTGTTTTGAGCTGAGAAGATGATCTGGACTCAGAGCCCTGAACTTGAGGGCTCTGTGTATTCATGGGAGAAATTAAATTCCAGCTCCAGGGGCCTTTCTCATCTTTCTTGGGACTCCAAGCAATGAACTAGCACAAAAGGACAACAGGATTTAGCGCATGAGCCGGGGAAAAAGAGCCTGTCCTCTGTGTGTGCCCAGAACCCCTCTGGTGAGCATGCAGACACTGTCGTGGGAGTCTCTAAGAAAAAGAGCTGAGCTTTTCCTCAGCTTGTGAGGCTGCGTTTGCAGTTTTCATTCATCCCTTTCTCCTCCTCCTCGAGGCATCTGGAGCGAGCAGACACCGGGTGTTGGCACACAGACACCCTTCCTGCGACAGCTCCTTGGCGGGACCTGGAGGAGCAGGAGCAGCTCACCCTGTCCCTGCGGGCTGTGGTGTGCTGGGCTACGGAGGGGCAGGTGGCTGGCTGTTCTCCAATGTCTCCCTGTTTTTCCCTTGCACTAGAAGGGAAAGCCAGAGGTTTTGCTTTGCCCCTCAGCTCTGCTCTCCCTCCACCCCTCTCCCTGGAGCTGTAGGGGAAGCGCACGCACAGGGCTGACAGGCTGCCTGGTGCAAGGGGGCTGTTGGGCCAGGCAGACCCCCACCAGTGGCTGACACCTCAGGGGACATTCCAAAGCCTTACGAAGGAGAACCAGACAGGAACCTCATATTTTAGCCAGCTGGGCATTCCGCAGCAGGATGCAAAACGCCACCTCTCTGGGACTGAGAGCTGGAGATAAGGCAGCTGGGGTTCCTGTGGAGATTCTGGGAGATGCTGTGTCTCCCACACTCCCACAGCCAGAAGGACATGCCTCAGTGCTGAGCTGCATGCCTCCTGCAGGGATGCCCTCTGGGGAGCCATCTGGCCCCAGGCTCCCCTGCTGTCCTGCCCAAGAATGTCTGACACTCTGTGCAGCCCTGAGCTGTCCCGACGTGTGGCAGAGACCCTGTGGAGAAGCAAAGAGACCAGAAGGACGTGCTCATCATACGAGTTTCCACAGACTTGCTCAGCTAGGTCCAAGTCCAGCTAGCCCAAAGCATCATATCTGGCTGTCAAAACTTCCTAGGTGGCTGGAGAGGTCAGGCAGCTGGAGACTAGAGGCTCCCTGAAGCTGAAGCTGCAGGAGCAAAAGAGAATATGTCACACCAAAGAGGGCTGGTGACAATTAGTTCCAACCACAGCAAACTGTAATCACTGAATTGTTCAGGAATAATTATGCCTTGATAACAATATTACACTTTCTATTTCCTTTATTGCTGTTCTTGTTAAATATAATTACCATGCAAATTGCACAGCATAAGCAAGCCCAGATGATTAACAGGGCCATGGGGGCCTCGGGAGCAGACTGAGGTGACTGCAAGTACATATCTCTGTGCTTGTTTAGTTGTCTGTCTAGATTTGCACTTGGAAGATCATAAAATCACAGAATAACTTAGGTTAGAACAGACCTTTACTATCTTTGAATCCAACTGTTAACCCAGCACTGCCAAGTCCACCACCCAACCATGTCCCTCAGCACCACACCTACACATCTTTTAAATACCTCCAGGGATGGTGACCCCATCACTTCCCTGGGCAGCCTGTTGCTGTGCCCAACAACCCTTCAGCGAAGAATTTTTATCCTAATGACCAATCTAAACCTCCCCTGGCACAACTTGGGGCCATTTCCACTTATCCTTGTTACTAGGGAGAAGACACCAATCCCCACCTGGCTACAACCTCAATGTCCTTTTTGTAGTGAGGGGCCCAAAACTGAGCACAGGATTCAAGGTGCCCCCTCACCAGTGCTGAGCACAGGGGGACAATCCCTGCTCTGGTCCTGCTGGCCACACTATTCCTGACACAGGCCAGGATGCTGTTGGCCTTCTTGGCCACCTGGACACACACTGGCTGATGTTAAACTGGCTGTTCACCAGCACCTCCACGTCCTTCTCCTCTGGGCAGCTTTCCAGCCACTCCTCCCCAAGCCTGTAGTACTGCCTGGGGTGGCTGTGACCCCAGTGCAGGACCCAGCACTGGGCCTTGTTGACCCTCACACAATTGGCCTTGATCCAGCCTGTCCAGCTCCCTCTACAGAGCCTTCCTACTGCAGACCAATACTCCATCTCAGCTTGCTGTCATCCACAAACTGACTGAAGGTGCACTCGATGCCCTTGTCCAGGTCACTGATACAGATACTAAACAGAATGGGCCCCAGTGCTGAGCCCTGGGGAACATAACTGGTAACCAGCCACCAGCTGCACTAAACTCACCACAAAACTTTGGGCCCAGACAGCCAGGTTTAATCCCTTCCCTTCCCTTCCCTTCCCTTCCCTTCGGTCCCTTCCCGTGGATGGACCACATTGCAGTCTTCAAAGGCTCCTGGGAGCAGACAAGTCCCAGCTGTGCAGGGCACGGGGGTTCCTTCCCCGTCACACCAGATGTTCTCCTGACGTCCTCCCATGCTGTGACGCACAGGGAAGATGAGGGAGCTGCAGGCACCCGCCCCACGCTCACCCTGAGCTTGGGAGAGCCTTCAGCATGCTACCACTGCCAGGAAACCTCAGGGCACAGCCCAGGCAGAAAGGGAAGTGGGGGGGGGGTGTGTGTGTTTCATACTCCTTTTCCTCTCCTTGGAGACCTGGGTGTGATTTCAAAGAGGCTGGAGGCTGAATTCAGCAAGGTTCCTGCAGCCAGGGAGGCAGCTAGTTGGTCTGGATGAAGAGCAACTTCATTCTCTTATCCCAGTCAAATCTGGTCTGCATTAAAACAAAACAAAAAAAACAACCCAAAAACCAATACAAAAACTATCCCAAACCCACTGAGTTTAAATAATGTTAAAGATCTGACTGAAAGCATTGCAGCAAATTCCAAGCCCTAATGAAGAAGGATTGTCTGGCACGGCAATAATAATACACTGCGTGCACATATGTAAGCATGCATATATATAGAGGGAAAAAAACTCATCTGAAGAGCTGAGAGTCCTATAATTAGCCAGCAGCTAATGGGAAGCACAGCAGGTAAGTGCTCTTGACCTGCCTTTTCCTCTTGGTGAAGGCAAACATTTGAGAACAGAGGTGGCCTAGAGGAGAAGGGGGAGAGCAGGTTGCCTCCCACTCAGTCCTTGTTCCAGCTGCAGCCCTGAGGAGACTGTTGGGCAAGGACTCTGGTTTTAGCCCCAGCGTTACAGTGAAGTCAAGAACATCTGTGGCAGCAAACCTGTGCCAGATCCTGGTCCAGAACAGGTATGATGGCCAGAATCAGGAGACAAAGATGAGTTACCAAGACTCATCAGCATGGTTGAGAGGCCTTGTGGTCAGTCAGAAATGAGAGGTGTAGGCAAAGCAACGTGTCTACCAATCTCACAACAAGGCAGATGAGAAGGTGACAGGAGACCATGCTGCCACACAAGTGCCCTGGGCTGAGCATTTCAGCCCCCAACTCTTGCAGTGAGGAGCCATCCTTGTCCCACAGGATGTCTGTGAGATTGTCCTTCCATGCCACAGGCTTGTTTGGCAGCTTTTTCACTGACTCAGGTGATAAAAGGTCCCAGCCCCCCCCAGGGAACTCTGTTCAGCAGTTTCCACTTACTTCATAATGATTAACAGATCCTCTGAAGGAAGGAAGGAAGGAAGGAAGGAAGGAAGGAAGGAAGGAAGGAAGGAAGGAAGGAAGGAAGGAAGGAAGGAAGGAAGGAAATATTCAGGTTATCTTCAGCAGCTGATAAACAGACATCATGACACCAGCTGGATAACAGAATAGTATTTCTTCCATAAAGTGAAAATAAAACAATCCCTTACAAGATCCTTCTGGTATAGAAGCACTTGGTGGAAGAGATGGGAGCAAACAACCATTTTACAGAGATATCCAGGTGGAAGGGAGAGTGATTGAAGCTGAAATAAAATATTGGCACTAGAACAAACACACATAAATGGGCCATGAATAAATATAAGCTGAAGATGAGAAGAAACTACCCAACCAACAAGAGTCCTGGAACTGCCTTTTGCAAAGCAGTGATGGAGAGAGAGAGATTAATGAAAGCACAGAGAGGGCCCCAAGACTGAGCACTTTGCTTCTTTTTTTAAAATAAGACCAGTGCAGCTGCTCATGGGAGTGAAGGCATTAAAGCATAATTAGAAATTAGAGAATGAAAATAATCTCAGCTAGTCTGCAGACAAAGCTTAATGAGCCCAATGCTCTGAGATTGGTGAGGCACGGTGACCTCTATCCCAGGGAACCAACAGGTTGGCTAGTTTGTGGTTATTTATTAACCATTCAACTCACTGTAACAGAGCTGAGGCCAGAATCTCAAAGCTATTTCTTACCCGTGGGTGCAGGAGGCTCTGAGGGGCTGCTGCTTCTCCGGGCAAAGAAGAGGATAATGGCAAGACCCGAGGTGCAGCTCTGGAAAACTGGCAGGACTCTTTCCACCCTTCTTTCATTTTTATTTTATATATGTATTTTTTTTGCTTTTCAGTATATGCAGAGCCATGTCAGGCCCTGGAATTTGCAGAATGAGAGGTGTCCTCAGCAGCCCCCCACAGCCTGGGGGAGGGGGAGCTGCTCCTCCACCTTTGCTTTCCAAACCACTGCCTCCCTTGGCATCATCAGTCGAGAGAGCTGCCATCCACTTGAGGCTCTCTCCTTCTTCTTGTCCTGATTATTATGATCATTACTGTCTCATTTCGAGCAGTAAATCAGAAATATTGTGCCTCGTATTTTTCCTCCCTGGGGAACGCGTAACTAAGGGTGAGATTGGCTCTGAAGTTCAGGGCTGTTCTGTTGAAAAACTGCCTCAACAAATCGAAACTGTCTCACTTTTTAGAAGAAGTTTTGATTGAAATCAATCTTTCTTTTTTTTTTTTTTTTCTTTTTTTTTTTTTTTTTTTGGGAAAAAAAGGGGGTTGCAGTTAAAAGAAAGATTTATTCCAAATTCATCTTATCAGTTCTGAGACATTCAATTTTGTAATCAATTCCCACAGGGGTTCCACCAAGAAGCCCATATTCAGAATCAATCTTGTATTTCATTAGGTTATTTCTGGTGTTAAAAAATAAGATTGATTCCTACTTTATGTTATAGCGCTACAGCAATTTATTTTTTAATGATATGAGGTAAGAATCAATCTCTGGCTTCTTCCTTTTTTTCCACCCCACCCCCCTTTTTTTTTTTTTTATTTTTATCCATCTTTTCCTGCATTGGTTTTGTTAGAGCCAAGAGAATTTACCAAGTTCAGAAGGACTGTCAAATTATTCTCGTGCAATTTAGACCCTGTTGCTGCCAATCTGCTGCTCATGAGATCCACAGAGCACCAAGAGGCCTGATGAAAGGCACAATCTGCCTTACCCTGGGATTTTAGTAGCACATTCCAGAAATCTGCCACAGGCTTCATTTCCCACTGGCCCAAAGCCACTGATGCCAGAGTGCAAAGTGCAGATTTTGCGGTTTGTTTTGCAGTGAAGTCTCCAGGTTTCTGGCTTCTGGGTCCCAGTAGGGCATCACCCTTTGTGTGGGTGGAGTTTCCTGGCACCTACAGATGTCCCCTTCTATCTCATCCTCCTTTGAGCAGACATGACACGCAGACAGCCTGGTCGCCTTCTTCTCTTGTGTGCTGCTCTCCAGCCCCTGGCAGCTGCCATCCTCGCCTCTCCCAGCTCCCACACCACATGCAGCATCCCAAGGAGCAGGTTTATTACCATTCTCCCCCAGGTAATCCCCCTGCTGCTGTCCAGGATTGGACAAGACTTTCAGATCTGCATCCAGGAAGCACCTGGTGAGGACAGAGAGAAGTGGAAGCTGCCATCTGGGTCTTCTGCCTTGGGAGGCAGAATGACCAACCACTCATCTCCACGTGCTCTCTGCCTCCCTTTTACCACCAACCCGAGCCTGGGCCCTCTCTCTGATGCTGATGTGATGCTGCTCTCTTCTGTGAGAGGAGCTGGGAGATGTCTTCTGGCTGGCACAGAACTCCAGTAGGGCTCTTCCACCCTCCTTGAACTCTGGGAGAGAAGCTTTTGGAGGAGTTTTGAGTCCTGTCCATTTCCCAGTACCCCAGCCTTTGCCCAGTGACACTGGTTGGTAGCTATTTCCGTAATCATAATGACAGTAATTATCCATGACTAAATTAATTCTTAACAATTTATAGTGAGGTGTGATCTGCCATGAGTGATTCAGAGACTACTCAAGCAAGCACAGATGCTTTTCATGGGTAGCTAGAAAATTATCTTGCTCACAATACTGGGACTTGGATGTCACTGGGCTGGCATTTGCCTGCCTATTCTCAAGATATTTTGGGTTATGTAGTGGGACTGAAAGCTCAGCCTTTTCCTTTCTTCCTTCTGTTACCCTTTGTGCCCATGAGCAAAACACAGGCTTCCAGAAATTAGGGGAATAAGCCGCTGGAGTAACTGACCTGGGAGACAGTCCATGAATCGAAGGTCCCTCAAGCTAAAGAAAATTGACCTCATGTAGTATCACTGGTCCTGGTGGATTGAAGCACCCAGGTCTGCCAGCCTTCACTCTCCCAGGGGGTAGAATCTGGCCCTATGTTGTGCAGGTATGAAGCACACAGAGCAAGGGCTGGGCTGTCTTGCCTTTGCTATGTGGGACATAGTCAGATGAGGCTTCTAAATTTTGCTCATGGTGGTGGGATCCTAATGTGCTCCAGAATCTACCATTGGCCAGCAGGGCTTGGAAAAGTGATGTTCCCCAGGGCTAAGCCCTGTGCTTGCAACTTGGCTACCCCAGACAATTCAGAGTTTGAAGGAGAAGATGAACAGTGACAGCCAAAGCAGCAAACCTTTTATGCCCCAACACCACAGAAGTCCACTTAAGTCCCTGTCCGGTGTGACCCACATCTCACCATCTAGCAGAAGCAAAAAGTTTTCTTGATATTTATCTTAGACCCAACAGTAAAACAGCTCCTGATCCTCAACCCGAGGCCCACATTCCCAGCCAGGCAGGTGGGGTTTCAGTGGCTGGTTGTCTTTTGTGTGCTAGACTCAGTCTTGACCTCTTCGCAGAGCTGAACCCTCTTGCCTTCAAGCAGGTGCCTGGGAAACAGCAGAATTTAATGGGACCTTTCCCTCTTCCTCTCATCCAGGGTGATGGGCATCCAAGTCAGCTCTTGCACTGGGCATACACTTGCAATGTGATGAGATCCATGGCTTGGCTACACTAGGGAGGATGGAGATGTAGGCTGTAGATTGGAAGGGATCCTTTTCCATGGGGAAAATGGCGCCAGGCTTCATCACACACCCTTTGGACTTCTGAAGCAGCATGGCAGGGCTGGGAGGTGCATGGAACACTGGCAGTGGAAACTTCCTGTGAGTTGCACACCCCAGATGCATAGCTTGAGAGGTCTGCATCAGGCAGACATCACTCCAGGCTCACTCATATGTGGTGTCTTTGTGCACGTTGTGGGTGCAAATCTTCAATTTCATCTCTCTCCATTTGCCTCCTACTCTGTCTCCTCATGCTTGTCTCTTCCTTGTCTCTATCTTTGTCACTATGTACATATCAGTCTGTCTGTGACTCTGTTAGTCTTCTAAGGCCCTGAGTTCATTTGATTTCACTATCATTTCCCATCTCTTGAGCACTATCTCTTTGTTTTTTTTCCCTTTTCTCATTATAATTTACATGCAACTTTGGTGCATGCTGGAGATGAAATGTGAATTTGATAAAGCAGCCACAGATCTCACTCCCAGCCATGGTCTGTAAGCCCCGAGCCCCTTGGGGAAAAGAAGGCTTTTTTTTTTTTTTTGCTTTTTTTTTTCCCCCTTTCTTTCTTTATTATTTATTTTCTTTTTTGAATTATTTTTTTATTTTTTCCAGAAAGGGGGAAAAATTGATTTTTTTCCATTGCACTGGCACAGAATTAAATTCTTCCAGCAATTACTAGGAGATAATGGCCTGAAATTAAACAGTCCTATCTCACTCTCTAACTATAGAACTTTTTATTCTTTCAAACTATTGAATACCAAGTGAATAATAATCAGGCAGGCATTAGAAATTCACAGTCAGGCTACCTGAGACATGAAAGTACATACACACTGTAGAGCTCCTTTTATTGTTTGTTATTAATAGCAAACCAACAAGACAGGCAGAGTTCTGTGCAAACGGAGAGAGAGATTAGCCTTGTGCCCAGCAAAGTGTTGCTAAATTGGCTGCAGGAACCCATGTTGCCTTGCTTGTGGGAACATCTGATTGATGGGCAGCACCAAGTGGGTGGGAAAAACTTTCCCAGTACACGTACCCAGCACCAAGCCCACCCTTTGTCTTGCCCATCTGAGCAATCTGCATTTACTGCAGCACAAACACTTGCAGTCCTGTCCTCCCTGTGCAACGTGGTGCCTGGAAGGTGTGGATAGAGAAAGAATTTGAAAGGGGATGGAGGTCAGGCCAGGTCTGGGTACATTGTGTGGAAATTCTCTGGACTTCCCAGCCCCAGACAGTCCTGCAGGTGGTCAAATTCTTTTTTTTTTTTTTCCTTTTTACCTGCTGTCCTGCTCTCCCAGGGCAGGGACAGGTAGCAGGGCTCTGCCGTGGCCACGGAGGTGGCACACAGTGTCTGGGAGGGTTGGCAGAGCCAGCACAAGGCTCCTGCCTAGGC
>NW_009952688.1:453983-539288 GCF_000747805.2 Chaetura pelagica | reverse complement strand
AAAAATGTAACTGAGCTGCTCTGATTTAGACACGGCTTGATGCGCAAGGGGAAGGGAAGAAATCCTGGCAAGAGGTAAAAAGAAGTGAGGAGGTGGCTGAGATGGAGCATCCTCCTCCCCAGGTTGTTAAATACCCCATGCATGACCTCTACAAAAAGTCTGCAAAGATTAAGCTTGGGGATATGGGTAGGCTCCCTCCTGTAGGGGCAGAGATATGTATCCAAAGGGAATCTGGGACTTGAAGGAGCTGCCTCTACCTCTTGTTAGTCTGAAAAAGGCATTTTGACACCAGGTACTGAATTCCAGAAAAAGCAGAGGGCAGGAGCATATCTTGTTGAGAGGGAATATTCCCCATCATAGGTCATCCAAGAGGCTACCTGGAGAAAGTGCTAAGGCTGGGAGTGATCAGCTCCAAAAATGAAATGGCATGTGGCAATGATTTGCCACCATCCCACCACCTGCACAGGAGGGTACGATGCACCCAAATGCACCCCACTGGGAGTAGGCTGTGATTGCCACCTTGGAGCTCACCATCTGTACTCATCCAGTATCAGGGCTATCTCCTTCACCTGTGACTTGTGTTGAGCTGAAGCTCAAAGGATAGGAACGCGCCACAGAGTTGGGGGAAAACTGCTACATTCTGGATTCTTGAAATGGATTTTCCAGCGGATGCTTTAATTCATCTCATGTGGATTTCTTCTGCTTCAAAACTATTTTGAAAAAGGCCTTTTAAAAATGCTTGAGATGCCCTCTTTCAATACCTGCATGACACCAGGACCTTTTATTTGCCTGGAAAGACCTTCACTGTATAATGCTTTTCAATTTACAGTCATGCTTGCAAGTAAAATTAAAAGGGAGGTCACACCAAATGCTCCCAAATTCACCAAACAGCATGATGCATTTTTGAGTGAGAGGGATTGATGGGTGGCTTTCCAATTTCCAGGAGTAGCTTTTTCTGCTGAAGTGGAACTGGAAGGTGTTTCAGCATGTCAATAAGTCCTCCTGGATCAGGCAGGACACACAAAGGAGCCCCAGTGACTTTCTGCAGAGCTGACCATAAACCTGTGTGGGTAAGCAGGGGCTCTGCCTCTATAAGCCAAGCTGGGAATCCTCCAGAAGGGTTAACAAGATAACAGTGAGTGGTGGAGCCCTGCCTATAATTTAAGCTTTCAAAAGGCTTTTGATAAAGTCCCTCATAGGAGGCCATTAAGGAAACTTGGTAACCACAGGATGAGAGGAAAAGCCAAAGCATGGATTAAAACTGAGATAAGATGGGGAGGGAAGGGAAGGAGCAAATGGGCAATTCTCAGCAGGTATAAAGGTTAATAGTGGAGAGCCCCGAGGTCACTCGAGGCCCTGAGTGGTTGAATATATTTATTAACACAAGCACAGAGGAGAAGGGAACAGTGTGGCTGTGGAGCTCGCTGGAAGCTGCTGCAGTGTTTCCCGGTGAAGATGGATGGAGCTGGGAAGAAGCAGGAGCCCTGTGGTGGGGTGGGATGTGGCAGGCAGCGGGTGCTTCTGCACCTGTGTGGGGAACCCTGGGGGGTTGCACCTGCTTGTGGGGTGCACAAGCAGTTTGTGGGCAGCTTGTGGAAGACACTGTCCTGGACCCTGCCAGAGGAGCCAGGGCAAAGTGAGACAGCTCACATCCAACACAGAGGCACAACAACAAAATTCAGGTGGTAATGACCCCAGTACAGAGCAAACAGGCATCCCTTCACATCCATGGGACTGATTTATACAAGCTGAAGAAGTGTCCCAAAGGCCACATTTCAAACTCCCAGCAATACCCCCTGAAACAGAGGGTGATTGTCACTTTCCATATCAGAAACAAGGATGGCATGTCCCTCTCCCCAGTGAGGCAGGACTGCAGCCCTTTGGATTCAAGTCCCATGCAAAAGCCAAGTTAATTAATCTAAGTATTAATCTAAGGGATGAAAAGTATCCAAAAGAGATGTCTGAAAAAACTTCCTGATGAGCATAGAAAGAAATATTGGCTATTGACTCAGTGAATATTATCCATCCTGTGCAAACAACCCTGTGAATCAAACAGTGTTTATGATAACTAGGTAAAAATGCCTTTTTAATTACTTTTGTGTGAGGGAATGCAGATTTGTGTAAGAAATCTTTTTTTTTTTTTTTTTTTTTTTTTTCTTTTGGCACAACCAGCTTGAAAATCTACCTAACTTGATAAATGGCTGCAAAGAATATGGAAGTTGGGATAAAGCTTTTGGTCTTTGCCGAGAGAGAAGGAAAAGACTGCAAGTTTCAAAATACCTTCTCATTTTCAAGAATGACCTGACTGGAGGTTAAAAGGAAGCCAGAAAGGAAAAGCCCAAACAGACACAAGTAATTTTGGAACTATTAAAATACAATACATCCAAAATTATTGACATGAGGTATTTCCTAATATTTCCATTAATTCAAAATTTGTTAATTTTCCATTCACAGTTTTGATTTTGCTTTTTCCTTAGAAAAGTAAAATTAATCAAATTGGTGAAAGTTTTAACAACAAAGTCTTGGAGAGAAAATTACTTGTATCTTAAAACTGTGTAGAGATGAGCCATGTACGGAGGAATTAGATCTCAGCAGTAATCTCAGCCATGGGGTTTCCTAATTGTGTGCTCTCTGTTTTGAACATACACACTTTTTAATGGATTTTCCTAGGTTGATTACACTGTTATTTCACCATGCATGTATAAAACTGGCTGTTCAAAGTCAACTGCAAATGAAAATTGCAGTTGTTAAATCTCTGGGGTGGCTAACTTGCTGGCTGCAAAACAAAACTGGCACCCACTAATTGGCCTTTAAATAAAGGTGGTGGGGAAATGCTGAGACATGTCTCTGGCATCCATTGGGCACCATCCAATAGCAAACCGAGCACCAGGAAAGCAAAAGTCACTTGAAAGATCCTCTGGTCACCAAGGTCAGCAAATTGCCTGAGCTGCCACACTGTGGCCCCAGGGGACAATTTGGGAGGTTGAGCTGTGTGTACACTTTCTCTCCTCTCCCAGGCCACTTGCTGCCTGCAATGTTAATTATCCATTAAGAAAACAAACAAGCAAATCTGTCTCCCTGCCCAAGGTGACTGCAGAGGGTTCAAGGAAGCTGGGACAGCCCTTCTCGCCTGCTCTGCTAGCAGAGGGAACAAGACTTATGTTTGACTTACGTCCATACCACTGCTGACAGCAATTACACAATAAAATCAAATATATGAGCAAAAATCACCTAAGGGATGAACTTACCAACTCTGCTGTTAACTAGTTTATGATGAGACAAACTGAGGCTTTTCAGTCTTTTCTTCCTCTTTGCTTTTGCCGTTTTCTTATTCATCCTCATCAGAGACAGACAGGGAAACAAGATGCCAACAAAACCTCCTTCAGCTGTATTTGCCACCCTGTGAATGTCATAAAATTTTGCAGGGATCTCTCCACGGTGGCTGAAAGCAGCAGGAGGCAGGCTGGGCCTGCTGAGTCCTCCACAGTTTTGCCACCCGTGCCCCTCATTTGCCCCTCACCTCTCACTGGACGGGCATCATCAAGGACATGTAGCCTGGGCGGATAATGTCACTTTAGACCCTCACAGGTGCCTGGGACCTGTGGGCTGCCAGGGCAGATGACCAAGTGTGTTGCCCAGGATGCATGTCTTCCTTTGGAGCATCCTGAAATAGTTGTTTTTCTTTCTTAACCAGAAGAAGGTCAAAGTATTGAAGCCTGATAATGAGCAGAGTTACTGTCTTCCTCCAAGGAGGCACTATGTTAAGTGGAAACCAGTGTTGCAGCTACATTAAGTTTTATCTCTGAAACTTAAGAAGTTAGTCCCAAAGGAACCTGATTAGAGATCAGGAGGTCTGTGTCCTCAGGGTCCAGTGAGCAGCCCCTCCAGCTTTCCTCCAGCAGGAGAGGTAAAGGCAAAGGCAAAGCTATGCAGCTGGAATAAAAGCAGGTAACCCTGATTGCAGCTTTTTTTGGCTGATCTGGGAAGGACTGTTTTGCAGAGATAAAGAAACTGGGGAACTGGAGGGCACTTTTAGAGCGTTTTTAGGCAGTTCCCTGCCTTGAGGCAAAAGCAGTTCTAGTGAAACCAAGCATGTGCTTCTTTTGCTACCCTTACAGTCCTTAGCCAACAGAGCCTTGACTCTGCACAAGGCCTTCTCTAAAATCTCCCTTGCTGGCATAGGCAAGTGTTAGTGAGAAATTTCAAAGGAAGCTAAAAGCTGTCAGCAGAACCAGGTGAGAAGAGAAAAGGAACAAAATGATGAAATGATGCCTCTATATGTGAAAAAGCAGTCAAAACAGTTCAGCCAGCCCTTGAAACAGAAACCTGCAACAGAACCTCAGAAGATGTAATTAAGCACCACAAAAGGATCCATCTCTGCATTCAATAGAAAACTCTTTGCACTCACAGTGTATTGCTCTAGTTTACTTTTCTTCCAAAATTCTTTTTTTTTTTTTTTTTTAATCTTGTCTGCTTTCAGCTTCTGTTTGCTGCAGCAGCTCTCCTGTGCTTAACATGTTTCTCAGTTCACTAGCAAAGAAACACCCACCTGGGTTAGTGATAATGAATTCTGGAACATAAATTGTTCAAGAACAATACCAGGGACTAGTTGTTCTCTGAGGTCTCATGGATGGGGTGTCACAGCAGTGATTCCACGAATAGGAGATGAGCCCTGTCGTGAAACTCATGTCCTGTGTCACACTAAAGTGACTCAGCCAGCTATACCTCCTTCAGGCTTCAGCTTTGGTGTCTCATCAGGTTAATGAGAACTGAAGGGGTGAATATGCACCAGGTTAAGGAGAAACATGACCTGTCTCAAGGCAAGAGGTCTGAGTGGTGAAGAGTCAGTGGCTATGATGTCTATCCTCCTCCCAGCCAGTGGGAATGTGCCCTTACTAGTGGGGTTTGTCAAGAATCCTGCTCAGTCTCTGCTCTCTGGTCTGACTCCACAGGTCCTTCAGGGTGAAAAGCTCAGCTGTAGGAAAGCAGACTGGGTAAAAGCAGTGGACAAGTGCTGACCTACAAGTGCATCATGTTCTTGCTGTGTTCTCAAGCTCTTTTCTCAGTCCTGCCAGGTACACATGTACATGCCAGGCAAAATAAACTATATGGATAGTCAGAATAGGAGTGGCTGATTCACACCTAATTGCTATGCTGGGCTTGGTGGCTGGACTCGATGATGTTAAAGGTTTCTTCCAACCAAGAATATCTGTGATTATATGAATCTAAATTTCAGTTCAGCTGCAGGTTGGAAAGGATTTTGCACTGGAGGAGTCTCGCTGGCACCAGCATGTGTTGAAAACCACTACAAAGTTAAAAAGCCAGCTACGTGCCTCATCTCCCGACAAGGTGGTGGTCTTGTTTAACTTATTTATTAATGATCTGCAAGGAGAGGTAAACAGCTTGTTAATTACATTTTCCTGCCTCAGTTGGGAGGCATTGCAAGAGCCAGTGCAGATTGGGTAATAATAGAAAGACACACCAGAGATGTTAGAAAGACAGGAAGGAAAGAAAATTAAATTCCTCTTGGGCTCAGGCAAGCTGCAGAATAATCCAGGACATGGGCTTTTAGTAGGAATAGACAACCAGTTTGGGAAAAGACTAGTGACCAGCAAAGAAGATGGATTACAGCAGCCAAACATGCTCTTGGGAGGGGCAGCACAGGAGAGTGGAGAGCGTGAGAGTGGGAAATGAGCCTCCCCACCTGCCTGCCTGCCTACCTGCTCAGGCTGCCACGCTCCTTGCTGTGCTCTCAGAGCAGCAGTGACGAAACGATGCTGTCTCAAGGAAGAGTTACAAATATGATCAGAGGCCCTGGGGAGGGGTGAATTGCTTCATGAGGAAAGATTAAAAGTGCTTACATACGTCAAGCTCAGTTAAACGATGTGCAAGGGAGGTGGGATAACAGCTGACAAATATTTGAAGGGCATAAATCTAGCAGTGACTGTGGGCTATAAATACAAGGTAGGAGCTCTTGTGGGGCACAGGTGTCATTTTGAGTATACGTAACATCTGTCATGTTTCAGGTCGGGGAAGCAGCAGTGCCTGTACAGCTGCTCCATAACACCAGGATCTGAGATACTGAAGGGAGGGGTGGAAGGTGAAATATCCAAGTTTATCACTGTGACTTACCACTCCTAGGCAGCAGTGCAGCCAGCTGCTGCAAGAGCTGTAAGCAGGGGGGATCAGCCTGCACCTTATCTGAGACTGAACTAGCTGCTTGTAAAGTAATGAGGAGGGGTAAAAGTTTCTGAGTCACTTCTGGCTGTTGGGAGATGAGAAGAGAGCTGGGAACAAGGTAGGTGCTCTGGAAGGTCTCAGCAGGCTGGGATCTCCAACATGGCTATGCCTTAATGTCCCTCCGAAGCCCTAAAAAGCTGAGATTGTGAAGATTAATGCATGGCTGCAAACATGGAGTGAACCAAAAAATGGCTGCACAGACCTGGCTGGTGCTTCTGTCTGTCAAATATAGATTTTTAACGTTAGGGTTAAAAAATGTGCTCTGGAGACTACAGAAAAGAAAAGCTCTAACATAGGGACTGACGTGTGAGGAACGACCTGCACAAAACTGCAGACGTGTTTTGTTACAGAGATTGATAAGCAATGGGGAAACAAGAAGATGCCTATCACTGGGAGACAGGGTTAGATGCCATCAATACCTGTTCACAGGCTCAGCTGGCCCTCAGTTTTTCTTCTTTGACAAAGGTGGCTCAGAAAACCTCCTTGGGGTTTTCTGTGGGGAGGCTGTAGATCTATCTATGGATTCACTGCAACAAATGCTCTTGGCTTTAGTCCGCCAACTAGCACAGGTGGAGGAGGGCTTTGGAGCTGGCCTATAGCAATATGAAGTGCAGCTTCATCTTGACTCTATTTGGGAGCTACTACCTTGGTGAAACAATGCCATCAAAAATGAATTGTCTAGAACTAAAATCCTGCTTCTGAGCCCTGGGAGTAGCTCATTGACAGCTTGAGAACGTGTAACGAGGCTGGTACAGCTCAGAAGTGATGGGTCCACCAGAGGATCTCCAGAGTTGCCTTTCTTACCCTCCTTTGGCCAGGGTATTCCCTCTCCTGCAGAAATTCAGTGAACGATGCAAGGGAAGTCACTTGCCCATGACTGTTTGACAAGAGGTTTAGCTAATGTATGTGCCTTGCGGAGAACATTAATGTAGTGGCTCCAGAGATATGGGCCTGCAAACCCGATGGCTTTGTCCAGTACTAAAGAATCTGTCGGGTTTTTTTTTGTTTTTTTTTTTTAATTTATGCATGACACAGTAGCCTTCCTTGCACCCTTCAGAGTTCTTACACCCTCCTTGTACCAGCTTTTGAACTACTCATCTGCCTCTTCAGACTGCATCTGACTGCAGGATGCTCTCAAAAAAGCAAGCTCTCTGTGCACTTGATAACTGAGAAGCATCCTTTCAGTCTTAAATTCCTCTTCTGCAGCTCCTACTAAATACATCACTTAGAGCTTTTATGGTGCTTTTCATTTTCAAAGTGCTTTACAAACATTAATAATACAACACACACTGACTCCACAGTAATACCCTAATCCTTTCTCTTATCTCCTCTTTGGGCTCAGAACTTCCAGCCCAACAGAAGCCCACAAGCTCTGCAGTTCTCTGGCAAATAAACACCATTAAAAATAATCTCTGGTCTTTCTCCCTTTTTTACAAGAATGTCTCTGCAGCCCTCCATGCCAACAATCTATTAACCTTGTCAGCTGCGGGGTTATGAACCACATATGGTAATTTCCTTACAGAGTACTGCATTTCTGTGTTAGGGTTCTGTGGACTACCTTTGCAGCAGCTTTACAGAGGAAATGCATGCAAGAACCACATCCTTGTGATCCTGAGACTCAGTTTAGGCACTGAATTTTCCACCCTTGGAGCTAAGCTCAAGTCTAGAAGGAGGCTGAAGCCTGAGAGCCAGCAAGCTCCTCTTTGCTGACCTGGAGTGGTGCAACTTGTCCACGTGCATCTCATACAAAAGAGGGAGGTTGTGCTCCCTAATCCTACTACCTGCTCTGTGCATGCCATACAGAACAGGCGGCAGTGCAGTGAGTCAGGCTGAACCAATACAAAGTGCTCCTAATATATATTATGAAAAAATTAAATTGGAGGTGACTTGTCCGAATATGCTAGCCTGCACAATGCAACAGTTTGGTGGCTGCTTCATGAGCACCCCAAAGGCCCCAGCAGCCTAGTTGGGAACCTCCAGGAATTGAGCAGGACAGGGCTCAACAATTTCATTCATCCCAAGGTATGCTGTCCCTGAGTCAGAGCCTCCAGCCATGGAGCTGCGTGTCGTGCTGGGATTTCGCTCTTGTTCCTCTGCGTGCTGGTTTGGTTTCGTGGGGTTTTGGTGGGTTTTGGGGAAGGGGCCCAGGAGTGGCTTCTGTAAGAAGCTGGGAAGATGCCCCTGCTCCAAAACCAGGAGCCATGGAGCCAATAGAGGGACAATAGATGTGCCTCAGCGATTAACATACAAAAGAACTGAGATGAGACCTGAGCAGAGCGAGCAGTTAGAAAAGAGCTGAGCTGCAGAGGCAGAGCAGTGCTGGTGGTTGGTGAGGAAGAAGGGGAAGAAGGTGCCCAAACAGAAAATTCCCTGCAACTCATGGTGAAATGGCAGCTGTGCCCCTGCACTCATGGAGGAAGGTGGTGGAACATTCCCTGAAGGTGCCAGGAGGAGTGAACATGGATTTGCTGCCTGTGGACTCTGATTGTGCAGCTGTGGAAGACCCCGGAGCCAGGGGAGGTGCCTGTTCCCTGAGCAGCCTGTGACTCTGTGGGAAGCCCAGGCTGGAGCAGCTCCGGACCTCGTGGGAAGGACTCATGAAGGAGAGGTTCATGGAGGACTCTCTCCCATGGGAGGGACCCCATGGGGGAGCAGGGCAGGACTATAAGGAATCCTTCTCCCTGAGAAGGAAGGAGCAGCAGGAACCACCAGCCTGTGAACTGACCCTAAACCCCATCCCCATCCCCCTGTGCCGCTGGGGGGAAGGAGGGAGAGAAACCGGGAACAAAGGGATTTGGGGCTGGGAAGAAAGGAGGGGTGGGGTAACATCTGCAAGCCCTGCTCTGTGTGTGTCTGTGCCCTGTGTGTGTGTGTGATTACGTGAAATTAAATTAGTATCTTTCTCCAAGTTGAGTCTGTTTTGCCTGGGACGTTAATTGATGAAGAGCCCTCCTTGTCCTTTGTGTCGACTCATGAGGTTCTAGTTGGGTTTGTCCTCCCCACCCCAGTGTATGTGTGGGAGTTGGGTGAGTGGCCATGGAGCTGATTCCTTGTTCTCATGTTAGGCCCAAACCATGACACTTTGATACAGGGATTTTACTTGGCTTTTATTCCCTGCAATATTATTTTGCCTGTTGCTCTGCTTGCTGTATGGATACATATTGAACCATTCCAGCTTAAATCTGCAAAACAGACAGCAGAAAAATTTTCAGTTGCAGTGTTCAGGTAAGGTGTGACAAGGCTAAGGAGTCACCCTTGGAGAGCCTCTCCTCCAATTACACTGGGTTTGTGGCCCTTCTGATTCTTCTGTTACCAAAAACATTGCTACGTGCTTTGAAGAAACCATGAGTCAAGTAGGAGGTCAGTGTTAGGAACATGGCTTGATGCCAGATCAGCTCTGATCCCATGTTCTCACCATAAAGCTGTCCTCTTCTGGGTCATGCCTTGCTTTCATTTTGCTGTGGCAAGTAATGGTTTTTGCAGACATGTCTACAGCATCTATCTCTAGTGTTTGTATGTGTTTTTCCCCTTGCTCCCTCTCAGATTTCACCAACGTTTAAGACACAATTTCAATTTCTTCCCTTGATTTTGTATTCAGATTCAGCAACCTGCATCTCAAATTTATGCTTAATAATCCTCCTTATCAAGCCATCAAGTAATTTTCCTCCCTCAAATTACTGTCTCCCCCACTGTCTCCATGACTCCTCCTCCTCTTTCTCCATCTCTTTTTTCTATCTGGCAACATTTCAGACTCCTTCCGTAATTTGCTTGACTGTGTAATTGATCAGAATAACTCAGTTTTACTACAATTTGCTTGAGATCCCTTTGTTAGCAATTAGAACACTTTGTTTAAAGACAAATAAGATTTAATGCAACTCTCTTCCTTGGCAGCCTCCCAGTCTGGTCTTTCCATGCCTCCTTGCGGCTGTCTGCTCCCTGCTGCCCTTCTCAACAGCTGACAACAAATCCTCTCTCTTTTCCCTCTGGGATTCTGCCCTCTGCCTCTCACCCTTCTGCCTCTGGTGCTGCCTGGTCCACCTTCCTCACAGATTTGCCACGCTTTATTATGTTGGCACGAATTAAGTGGCAGGGCTTCCCTCCCTTTGCTGCCTCCTCTCTCCCTGGAGGTGCTCAGGCTGCCACTGTTGGAGCAAATGGGTCTGAACCAGTCACCAGGACATCCAAGTGGTTCTGGTCCCTGTGAGAAACAGCCTCACGCCCGGAGGACAAAGAAGCTGCCTGTTAAAAGAGAGCACACAGGATGATAGGAAGGGTGCAGGAATGGGTAGATGATGTGCGTGCTTCTGGATTTGAAGTCTCTTCCACAAGGCATGTACAACAGCAGTGCCTTGAATGTGTCTTGAGTATCTTGTCCTGAATGTCTTCAGCATCCTCAGCATACTGGAAAACATCCCTGTGTGATAAATCCCAGAGATTAGCTGTCATCCCCACTGGGAAATGGCTCTCCAGCTGTTTGGACTACTGCACTTGCCAAAGGCCAAGGCCTCCCTGGTGCTCCCCTGGCTCACACAGCCATCTGCTTGGTCCTGGGCTGGCTCTGAAGGTGATAGTCAGTTGCAAACTGCCTGAAGTCAGGAGGGCTGTTCTTTCACCCTGGGGACCAGGGTAACAAGTCTTGTTGCAGGACCTGGGTTTTTGTCTAAGACTCTTTGTGAGGTTTTAGCTTCACTTGGTCTTGTTGCAGAGTAGATGAGGTGTACATGGAATTGTGTGTGCACGGGGTACCAGCTGGTGGGTAGAACATGCTGTGTAGAGTAGATGGGATGATGACAAGGAGGATGGATGCTTTCTGCAGATTTGGTTGGCCAGCTGAGAGGCAGTCAGATTTCCTGCTGCATCTCACATGTGAGGACCCAGCACTGCAGGGAGTCCTCCTTGCTGTAGTGCTGGTGGCCTGAGGTCCTGACCAGGCAGGAGGCATCACCTGAGACCTTCTGGGCTGGCAGTTCATTCTTAACCTGCAGCAACACCAGCACCTGGTAGCAAGCCAAGTGTTGCCAACAACAGAACAAAACTGTCTCCTCCCTCTGGGAAAGCCTCATCAGAAGAATTGTATTCAGTGTCTGTCTTGCCTTGGGAAATTGCATATGCATCTGTCTGGGAGGACACAGCCGTGCAGGCTCCAGAACAGCGGTTATTTCTCCCGGGGGGTTGTGGATCTAGCAACATACTTTCAATAGGCTGATGCTTTGTAGGGGGCTGCGGGGAGGGGGAGCCAGGGGGAACGGCTCATCCAGACACTCTCCTTTCTGCCTGAGTGGGTAGGCATGTCCATCACAGCTACGGAGGGAATCCATGCGGTTAACGCGGTGTGTCACGGAGTATCAAAACATGCCACAGGATTTCCGGCCAAAATGTCAAGTAGGGTCTCATGAAAATATCTGACACCGGAATTACCCTCTGCCAAAGCTCAGTGGAATTGCACTGTGGCTGGACAGTGAGAGCCTGTTATTTGCAACCGGCTCAGAACGGCTCTGTCAGCTCGGGGATTTGGGCTGCTGAGCTCCTTCCAAGGACTTTGCACAAACCTGGGTTTCTCTTCTTGCTTTGAGAGCATTTTCCACAGAGCAGTTTGGATTCTGCGGCCAGGCCCACTGCTCTTTGCCACTTCACATTCTGGAAAAATAAATGGAGTGTTTTAAATACTTAAAAATGTGCCCAGATGTTGCTGCACATAACAAATGTAGGTGACCAGGGTTGGAGAGTCTTCAGATTTGTGGGAGCTGTGAGTAACTGATCTGAAAACCCTTGGCTGATTTAAAAACCTCAATAGAAATCAGTCTCATTTTTGGAGTTAAATGCTTATGAGGAGGAAAGTGATCCTGAGTTATAGCACACAGAACAGCTTGCTTCAAGCTGATCATTACAGGAATAGCCCATTTGGATTGGAAACAATATTTTTTATACCAGTTTTTGCAAACTGACTGTTCTGGTCTGAACCATCTATCACCCGGGCTCACCCAGGACTTGAAAGCAGCAAGGGTGATAAGGAGAGCACAGAGCCTGCAGGGTGCCAGGCCAACAGGACAGGCTTCAAAACACACCTGGGTACCCTAGCTTCTGCTGTGCTGAGCCAGAGGAGCTGGTGGGACCCAGGAGGAGCAGGAGCCAGAGGAAGGACCTGTCTGCTCGGATGGGTCTGGGGCCACCACTGCTGGAGGCAGCTGTGCTTCACAAAAAAGCAAATGTTTGTTTGCATCATGTCTGGGTTTAATTCCTAATTCTTACTAGCTGATCTGGGTTTTGAAAGGACCCTGTTGGTTTTGTTTATCTGTTTTGGATCTTTTGAAAAATAAACGCACTGAAAAGACACAATTAGTGATGAGGTGGTGAGAAAAAATGTAGGTTACTTGTTTCAGGGAATTTCTCAGAATTACTTAATTTCCCTCAGGTTGTGGCTGCCATCCCTCACCACCACGAGCCACAAGCTGTATTTTTTTCTCCCAAAACAGCTTTTAAAGAAAAATACTTGCTGTCAGGCCATGAAATCTGGGTTTCGAGGGGATTGCTTTACTCCTTGGGCTGTAAGAGTGTTGAGACAGCCAGAAGACAGTCAGCAGCTCTGTCTGTAGCTGTCTACAGTGGTATGAGTCCAGGTGGCTCCCACCAAAGCAGGAGGGACACAGTTCAGTTACTGCTGCCCCAAGGCTCTTGAGGTGGAGACATCACTGTGCTTCTGGCTGAGATCCTGGCAAAATCAGTTTGCACTGCTCATCCTCTCAGAGGGCAGCAATGCTCTTTGTAGGGTGGAATTACTTTCTGCATTTGAGCAGCTCCAGTTCTCCATGGTAAAATGTACCCTTGGAAAGCAGGCAAGTTGCAGATGTTGGTGGACACTAACTGGAGAGTAGCTGTCATAAGGTCAATCTTCCTGCGTCATCTCAATACCTGTGAGCGTTTTGGGGTGGATTTCTCTGGGATTCAAGGAGCAGAGCTAAGGGGATTTAATCCTTCCCATACTGAAGCAGGTTAGTTTGACATTTGTATTTCTTTGTAGAAGTGGAGGTCAAAGCCACGTGGCACCTCCACCTCCCAGTCTGATGAAACAAAACCTCTGGGTAAATCAAGATTGGCCATCATATTCCACTGCTGAGGATGTTGAATCCAAGGCAATATCTTTTAGCTGATACTAGAATTCTGCAGTTTGACCCTGGTATCCCTTCAGACTCCTGTTGCAGGGTGGAAACCTACTTGGCCTCCATCTCCCTCTCTCTCTCTAGCTCTGCCAGGCTGCAAGATGATGAGGAGAGGCAAAAAGCTGCTTCAGTTTATTGTACGCTTCCTTACAGATCCTTGAGACCTTGCAGCATGAATCTTGCCCCATGTGTTACTTCTCCTCTGCAGAGTTCCTGGCTGGTGAGGACAGCCCTGATGTAAACTTGGCCAGAGGAGCCAAGACAGCAAGAGTCAAAGGAGTAGAGCAAGCAGTTTACATTGTATATCCCAATCCTTGCAAAACATGCAGATGAGACTCAAATTCACCCCCCCCCCTTTGCAATACAAGTAGTCATCACTCACACTTCTTCCTTCCTTCTGCTCCTTAGCGGGGTCCAGGGGCCAATTATAGAACGTTCCTGTCCCTGATCCCATCCCGATGGCTCCCGATGCAACACCACATTCCTTCTGCCCGCGGCCCAAGCTCCTCTGGCTCTGGGGACAGGAATCCAGAAGGCTGATGCATGCCTGTGTTTATTTTTTACACACTCTTGCTGTTTTATGGTGGTTTTTTGTGGTTGAGGGGTCAGCTGGGAGCAGAAATAATTTGCCTGCCTTGGGAAAAGAAATGTATCCATTAGCTTTCTTGGCTCCAGCTGGAAATGCTCCACTCCTCCCTCCTGCCTGCCAGAGAGGCAGAGCATCTCCAAACAGCCCCAGGGACAGTGGAGTGCTTGTTGCATCCAAGTTGTGTCTGACAGAATCAGACACCACCTCTGGGTTACGCCCACAGAGCTGCTCTTGATGGGTCAGCAGTCACCACGAGCCTGGGAAGCCCAGGCTTGGAAATTGGCAGGGAAGATCCTGCTGCCCCAACAGGGAAGGGTTCTGTTCCAAAAGTATTTTGGTCTGTTTTCTAGGGGTTGAACTGAGGGGGATTCTCGTCTTACCCTTGCTTGTCCTCTGGAAATGGAGCAATCAATGGCCATGCTCCATCTCTGATGGCTCAACCCGTTTCCTGTCTCTGCAGTGCCCATTGTTGCTGGTCATGCCTCACACTGTGCTGGGCACAGACAACCAGAGGACCACTGAAGTCTCTTCTTCCCTCTTGCCCGCATGACCAGTACCAGTTCCCATGGCTGTACATAGAGACAACACATGAATCACAGCCCAGAGGAGACACCAGGATCTGCTCCGCTGAGTTCAGCACCCAACAAGGTAGTCCTGAAGGAAATATTTGTCCCATCAAGGTCCACACAGCTCATGTGTCACCTTTTACAAGCTGCAGAGCACCCCGTGACCTTGTATTTCAAAAGACACCTGCCAACCCTACAAGAAGCCTGAGTCCTGCAGCAGGCTTTTATACTTCATATACCCTAAAGACTCAGTGTCTACATTTGCCTGGCAGCCAGAGGGCAAAACAAAGGAATACCCAAGGTCTCTCTGTGACCTCAGTATGGGGCTGAGGAGATCCACTTCTGAGCTGAGCCCTGAAGGGACTTCATTCTAGGTCAGCAGCTCCTGGCCAAAGTTATCTTTCTGATCTGCTGCTTACAGGTTGTACTACTTCTCCAGTCCCCTGCCTTAAAGACTACTTGGCTGATCACCAGTCAGAGCAGCTGATAAGCTGGAAGACTGCAGGGAATGGAGAGACAAGCTGAGTGAAGTCAGAGCAGAGATAAAAGATGAATCCTTTGCATGACATGACATAGCTCTTTTTTTCTGTGGCTTCAAGCAACGTGCTGACAGCTGCTTTACCATCATCACCCTCTTCTCCCCATCAAAGCGAATTTTATGTCAGTGAATGGTCCCAGTTTGACATTCCTGGAGATTGAATTCCTGCCTCTTGCCCTATAGAGGAGGGGACATGGACAACAGTTTCCCATACTGAGATTCTTCAGCCATGCCCAGGAAGCGGGACACAGGCATGCAAGGGCTGCGGATCAGAGTCCAGGCTGTATTTAGTGGTGCAAAGATGTGCAGACTGGGGCTTTTTACAAAGCAGTCTTGTCTCTTATGAGAGCAAACCTAATCCTAACCAAGCTCTTCCACAGGTCTGAGGATAGTTTCTAATGTGCATACAGTCCTGTTTAGCAGCTGAGGCATCAGGGGTGTCAAAGCTATAAGGAATCAGTGGTTTGACTCAAACCATAGGACTGGGAGCCAGAGGATCACCAGGGGATCATGGGACATCTTCCCAAACCCGAGATGCTTTACTGCTGCCAGATTGCCAACACACCCTGCCCAGCAAGGGTGAAGTTTGAATATTGTGTCTCTTCTGGCTGCAAGGAGGATGTCTGAGCAGCCACATGCGCCTCTGTCAACGGTGATGTTCATGGAGATGATGAATGTGACACTGAGCACCTTGAGTGTACTTCTGATTCAAGAAGTTTTGGGGTTTCCATGTATCATAGAGAGGAAATGATCCTTCAGTAATTAATCAAGGTAGTGATTAATGCGTTTTCACCTCAGCTGAGATTTAGCAACATTATTTCCCAGTCACAGCTGGAGGGAAGGAAGATAATAAATCCTGAGTGGCAGGGGGGTTGAGCACAGGAAAAAGTTGTTCATTGTCCTTTCCAACACAAGTTCTGGGGGCAGAGAGTGAAATTAACAGGTGCTAGATTCAAAACAGGCACCTAATGCTGTTGTGGAGTCCTTCTTGCAGGACGTTGTGGGTGTTAAATGCTTTACTGGGTTCAAAAAGCTGCTGGGGACATCAATGGAAGACACAATCATGGCAGAAAGTCCCAAGGCACAAGTCACGAAGCAGGGAATAAAAACCTATTAGGCATGCTGGTTCATGCTTCTGCTCCTTTCTTGGCATCTGCTGCTGAGGTAAGGGGACCTTTGGGATGATCAGACAAAGCCGCTTTCACACAGCAGTTGATTGCGAGCTTGGTTAAATTCCAAGTGTCCTGTTGCCTTCTCCCCAACCTGAGCTGTCTGGACAGCTCGCACATCTTTGGCTCTGATGCAGTTGCTGAGCAGCTCCCAGCTTTCTGCATCCCTTGGGTGCCTCTGTGTGATCATCTCTTTTAGCACAGACTGCATTGAAGACAATCTTGTTTGTTAAATGAAACGAGTCCAAGAAGACTTGTCACTTGCATCACTGAGATTAAACAATACACTTTATTTAAGAAAATAATAAAATAAAATGAAATAATTATTAGGACTATTTCCTCAAACTTGTGATGATAAACACCCAGGCAGAGCATGCTAAACAGTCTTGCAGGCTGCCTTCTGCAGCAGGAGATAAAGCAAGAGTAACAAGCTACCTGGAACTGGCTGCACACCAGACACCACCCCGTCAGCACTGAGAGGAGTTAATTATTTTCTATCAGCCAGCTAGGTCTGGGAAATAGAGGGCAATGATTTCAAGGCTCTTCTTGTTAAGCAACAGTGATAAAAAAAAAAAAAAAAAAAAAAGGGAGGATATTAGGATTATTGTCTGCCTCTTTCATGAAGAATAACAAGGATAGTTGGAGCAGAGCAATTAAGAAAGAAGGGATTTGATCTCCAGCAACTGAGTTAATGAAATAAGAGATATGTCTATGAGAGGGATCCTTGAAAATACTGAGGATAATGGAGTTTAGCAGGGGGAAGATATTTGAATAACAAAGATTCAGTCCTTTATTGTAGTGCAACGATTGAGATGCACAACGGTGAGATAAACGCATGTGCAGGCCTTGGGCTGAGCACATCCTATCTTGAATTATTCCACCTTGATGGCTGCCACCACCACCTCTTCCTTCCGTGTCTTTCCTTGTCCCTCCAATGTCAGTGGTCCTTTTAGGAGCCCTAGAAGATTCCCTGTTCTGCTTGAGGGTTTTGCCACAACAGACAGTCTTCAGGCTTTGCAGCATTTCCCATGTGGAGATGGGGTGGGAAATGCATTGGGATTCAGCTCCTGGCAGTTGTGCATTGAGACAAACACAGGGAACTTGGTCCCAAGCCTTCTTCTGCCTACATTGGCCCCCCATGCTGGGGATGAAGGATTCCATTTTCCTTTGCTGTTCCATTACTTAGTCCTGAGTCAGAATATCTTCTCTATATTTATTACACTGTAATAACCAACGCAGACCAGTATACTCCAGTATCTGCAGGACTGCAGGTAGGGATCCTAAAACTCTTTTTCCTACATAGGTGGCTTCCACACCAGGAATTTCTCTCTCTAGACCAAGTTTTCTCTCCCTGTTTCAGCCATGGCTCCATTAGCAATGTGGTTTTTACCAGTAAGTGTTACCAGTAACTACTAGAAGCCTTGACTTAGAGGTTTATAGTTATTCCTCTTCACACATGGAAATAGTTATACAGGCATAAGGCACCTTTATCCTGAGATAAGAAAGTCCATGCAAGGGCAGGTTGTACCACTTCAAACAATACTAGCACTGTTAGAGAGCTAGCTATCACTTGCTAAATGCAGACAAGCCCCACGTTAGAAACTCCTTTTAAGACTGACTTTTTTTTTTTTTAAGAAAAATGGTGCTTCATTCTTCCCTAAGACTAGTGAAATATGATACAGGATATCAACATGGCATTGGATATTTATTAGAAATGTGACCTAAACCTGAGAACATGTCAATGCAGTAAAAATACAGATTTGCAAAGACAACAGAACATGACCAAATGCATCACAAGAAATAAATCAGAGAATACCTTCAGCTTATATTCAGAAAGATGATTGTTCTTGATTCACTTTATTAATAAAGTCCTCAAAATAAGACCTCATTTATACCAGGAACAAGATGCCAAGGGTTATATTGCATTAACCTTTGAGGGTTTTCTTCAGATAGGATGGGCTACATTTCTTGGCGAGCACAAGCTGCCATACTCATTACAGAACGTGTGGGCAGGTTGCAGTGGGGGGTTATGCTGCCTGAACCATCCCCTGCCCCTTCCGGCCACACAATCCAAGACATCATGAGAGCAGGAGACCTCGGCTTTTGTTCTGGCTATGGTGGTGCTGCAAAAAGAAATACAGACATGTCCAGCTAATTATTTATAAACCAGTTCACAAAGGTCCCAGTGTCAGGCATGGATTTATGGGAAGTCACATATATACATACTCACAGGCACGTTACATCTGCCCTGGGACTGTGCCAATCTCACATTACCTCTTTAGCAGCCACCGATGGTGTTTATCATCTAAGACTGCAAAGCTTTATCACGCCCCACTAATGTCACTGCTTTGCAGCTTCATTTGTGTGTTTCTGTGTGATCTGCACTGTGTGTGTGTGTCTCTGAACACCTTTACTGTGGGCTGGGACACCCTTGTCCAAGGGGTTTTACATATGTGTCACAGAGTGGTATCACCCTGAGAATCCTCTTTGCTCCCACTGGGAAACTGGGATAACCAAATGTGATCCTGTGAACTGTTTGCTCTTTGTTGATGAGCAGGCCATGCCTGTGGTTAGTGTGAGCTGCTGCAGGATAGGCATATGGACAGGGTGGTCACAGGAATCACTGCAAACCCAGGAACCAGTGCACTGTTTGTTAGGTGTTCAAGTACTGATGTCCAGTTAGACTCACTGGCTTTCCACAGGTGTTTGTCCCTGGTGCATCAATAACCCCTTGAAGACATTGGCTGTGGATCTACACGTCAGGAGAATGATGGATATTCCCTGCCAGGCAAAGGAAAATCTGTGAGACTGAAATAAGCTGTCAGCCTCAGGCAAAGAGAACATCCCTGGGGCTTAGCAGTCCCCTGAAGATGCTGAAATATCTCCTCCACTGAAACATCTCTTCCACCCTCCTGTCTGTCCCCATTGACAGCCTCACAGCTATTCATGGACCTGTGACAAGCTCCCCACTGATCCAGCATTCTCTCCAGTGAAAATGCCACCCCATGGCTGAAGGAGCCCACATAGCAGCAAGTCTCTGCTCAGCCCATACAGCACCACTGCTGTTCCAGCTTATTAGGGCACTACCAGAGCCAAGGCTGTGTGAGCAAGGATGGGGTGAGCAGGCAATCACCCTGAGCACAACCATGTGGTCAGGACTGAGCACATTGTCACTTAGAGGCACTGGTTTGCTAACAAAGCAGTTGCCATCAGTCTGCCTCTGTGTCTGCTGCCATCCTCCACCATCCTCTGGGGAGGGTCCATGGGAATGGCAACAGGTATGTGCTTCCATGAAGAGCTGGCTCACTTTGGAAATTTTTGCTGACCCGATGCTCTTAGATCCTCAGGACCAATGTAACATGAGGGCAGCTCTTCCTTTATTTTGGGAAAGCTGGGTGCTGAGCTTAGAGGGACCCATCCTTTGAAGATCTCCACTGTGAAAATAACATCTTGGTAGACCTTGGCCATGATAGGAGGAAGCAGAGCAAGAATCTAGATCAAATACTGAGCGGAACACAGAAGAGAAACTGCAACACTCTTCTCTGAGCTCCCACATGCACCTTTCAATGCTCCCAAGACACTGCTGTGCCCACACCAGGGCCAGACACCCATGGCTTCAAGAGAGTTTAGGAAATCGGCTGCCATCAGCTCTGGTATCAAAATCTTTCAGCAATATTGTCCTCCCACTTCATCTCTGGGATCAGTGACCTCCCCAGAAATCATTAGTTTAGCTTCCCATCAGAGACTGGCTGCAACCAATGGCTCTCCTGGGCTATTGCTGTTGCAAATTAAATGCCTTCAGCACAGCAGGCTTTGGTGTTGTTTCTGATACTGTGGTTTCTCTTCTAAGCACCTCAGGTTTTCCATCCTGGATACCCATGTCTGTAAAAAGCAACCTGAGTTCTCATTCTCCAGCAGCTTAAGGGTCTCCTGAGCCCTCTGTCCACTATATAATCTGTGCTCCGCAGTGGCTGCTCTTTATCTGTCTCAGTTTTTTGAGCTTGGCATTGGGGCTGATTGGTCCAGCAGAGAGTGCTCAGATATGCACTTGTAAGCTTAGCTTGCTATTAAGTGTGTGTGTGTGTGTGTGTGTAATTTATTTATTTATTTATTTAAAACAAAGCTGGTAGGCTCAGAAGCACCCAGCTAAAACACAAACTTGGGTCGTGGCTGTTGTTTGTACATAAAATGCTAGGTAGTTCTTAATTTGCACAACTCTTAGGCTATATAGGTGAGACAGACAAAGCACGGAGGTAAACAGCAGAGAGAGAAATAGCCTCCTAGGCAGGAGTGAAGTTCCTTGCACTCCTCTTAGTCACCAGATAATGCTGAGGTTATGCTTCTTTCCAGCCCATCCTAGTGAGGTGATGGTCCCGGGATACCTCTGCCACCACAGCAATACAGATAATACTCAAGCAGGAGCCTGTTGTGCATGGGATTGCACCTCACAGAAGAAAATCCCCCAGCTTCAACCTGCAAGCTCCTCCAGGGTCAATCCCTGGAGTGATAAAAGCCCTAGCAGTGGCTGTAAATGTGCTCCAGAAAGAGGAGGGGGCAGCAGTTATGGTTGCCCTCATCAGGAGCTGTGCCTGCTCATCCTAACTGGCAAAATGTAGACAAGTACATCTGGCCTGTGAATCTAACTCTCAGTGTTTCTGCCTTGTCTTGCATGGATATACTTAGCTTTGATCAACCCGAACACATTTAAACGGCCTCATCATTTCTTAGCTCTTGTACTACTTAATAGGAGTAGACATGCACATCACACTTCTGTTGCTGTTCATAGCCATGCAGATTCATCTCCTCTGGGCTTCTTCCTTCCCAGGGAGCCCAGCCTGCCTTCCTGCAAAGTTGCATGGAAACTTGAAAGCAGCCTCCTTCTACGAATCAGCTCAATTTTTCTATCCAGAAGATTTATTTGGGCTTGTTCCTTCATGTAGCAAACCAGTTATTTGTATGTCAGAGTGCTATACGGCTGTATTGAACCATGGTGTCTGTTTTGTACCTGCATTGAAAGACTGGCACTGTAGGAGCATTTGTTTGAACTTGCCTGCAGGCAGCCTGTTATTCTGGAAGACGGTGAGGCTTAAGTCTGGGACTGTTGGCTTTGATTTGGCTCTGAATTGCTGGCTCATCTCCAATGGCTTAATGGTCTTCCTGCAAAAGGTACCAAAGTGAGCAGAAGGTGCAGGGAACAGAGGCTCTATTTACTAGTGGGGCTCTGATCCGTGCAGGGACTGAACATCTGCAAAGTAACAGCTCGCAGACAGGCCAGCCTTAGGCAGTGCTGACCCCAAGCAAGATTTCACCTCGGACCAGAATAATGATGATTTTGTTACAAAGAGAGCTCCATATGCAGAGTGCAGCATTGCTCCTCAGTTTACATGTGTAGAAGGAATTTCCTGTAGGACAGGTCTAGTTGGAGGTCACCCCTCACCACAACCACATCAACACATCCACAGAGGCAGAAGCCAGCAGCCTCTACTTAGCATTTGCTTTTAAGGCTTCAACTGGTTAAGCTCAGCCTATAGAAGGTCATTCCAGGTCCCTGATGCCTCTTCAAAGAAGAGTGTGCTGTACCTGCACTGTGAGAAGTAAGTCTTGGCAAAGAGCTGCTGAAGAAAATCCACAGCACAATGGGTGACAGTAGGATGTGGCACAGGGCAGACATGGGGCATGGCTTCCCTTCTAGCCCCAGAGAAGTGAGGTGGGACCTACTGAGACTCATGACTGAAGTCACTTAGTGCATGCTTCTGGGGTAAATGTGCAGTGCTGGCGTGGTGCCTTATGTCTCCACTGAGGGACATGGAGCTGCCAGATGACTGAAGATGGCTGCACACTCAGAGGTGAGTGCAAATGAGGGACAACCTGCAGTGTCAGTGTCCTCAGTCGCCGTGTGCTGGAGCATGTCAGAGCCCTTAGAGAATTAGCATGTGCTGGCATGTCCATCCAAACTCAGATGGAGTGGGGAATTTATTCTTGTTTTAGCATTTTCCTTTTTGAGCAAAGTTCACATCTTCACTCCTCAGGACAGTAACTAATGACATAGCTGATCATCCTCCGGGTCTGCTTTCATCAGACCTAATGGGTGTCCCTGAGCAGGGAAGGTTTTGCAAATGACACATCTGCAAAACACTTGCCTTTAAAGAAAAACTGTTTCTGCTTATTTTTCATAAAGCTTCCTGTATCTTGTGAGACCATTTTAGAAAGTGGGAAATTATGTCGTGCTGCTCAGCTTTTCTCCCTTTCAGCAAACACTGATTGTTTTTTGTTGGTTTTTCTCCTGTCTTGGCAGGTTTATTTTTTATATATGTTTGTGATTGACTGGTACCAGTGAAAGAAGTCAGACTGACAGCCAGCCCCAGGGAAACAGTCTCTTGCTCCGCAGAAGACACAGCAGCAAACACAAACCTTTTTTTCCACACAGTGCACACCCCACCTGGACCTGAATGCTCTCTCTTAAGTACCACTGCCTGGTGCTTGTGCAGAGCTGCAAAGAGCAAACCTGGTAAAAACCCAAAACAACACAAAAAAAAAAAACCCCAACAAAGCAGGTATCATGGTCAAAACATAAAGCAAACTTCTCTGAGAGCAAAGGAGCAGGTCAGCTTAAACCAGCTCTGCATCCCATCCCCTGCCAGGCTGCATTAGTGAGTAATCCTCGAGAAGCCCCAGGTAAGAGTTGATAAGCAAATGTTATTCCCCAGGAGCACGGCAGGGAAATTGAGCCTTTGTGACTGATTCAGCCCTCGGCCTTGCTGCTGAGACTGCAGGTTGCAGAGATTTCTGTGTTGGAAATGCTTCAGCAGAGCACTTCGAGCAGGGGTTGCTGAAGTGAGGCACTTAAACACAGGCTTTGGCCCCCAGGTATATGGTCTGATTGGTAGCCAAGGGGAGCTGTAGTGGCAAATTGTAATTCGGCTCTGCCTTGTGCAGGCTGGATGTTGAGCAGCTAATTGAGTGGGACTTGCATTGGTAGGGATAAAATCTGACTTTGGGGCAATCTCCACAATGCACCCCTGGCACAGCCTGACCCCATCCATGAGACCCCTCCCAGCACTCCCATGAGAGGCTGTGACACTGGTAACCAGCAGGGACATGGGGCTGAGTGTCCAGCCCCTCTTCTGACACAGCTGGATCCGCTGGATTGTTTGAGATAGCCCTTTGCAGCCAAAATAAATGGTGTTCATGTCAATACAAAAAATTTTCCAGCTGAGCCAAGGAGCCCCAGGAGGGAATCAGGTTGCTCAGCAATGTTAGAGCTTTGGCAATCTCCATCCCTTTCGCCCTCTTGCATTGGACCTGCACTCAGGCAGAGTTCAAGCTGTCCCATGCAGCATTCACCTGGGAATTCCCTGACTCTTCAGCTGTAACTTTTATCTGCATTACACTTTGGGTTTTTTTTTTTTAAGCTATTAAAGATACAGGAAAGACCTTACTGTATCCTGGTATCAACTTCAGGCTCTAAATCCACACGGGCATTTTGCTGGGCTTATGCAGGATGCCACTCTGACAAATGGGGCTCCCTGTGCCTGGCATTGCAGGGGCTCGCCTGTGTTGACTGTGTGAGAGTCTTGCAGAGAGGGCCAAAAAGTGCGGGGCAGGTGGAAAGTGTCTTTGTGTACATGGCAATGGTGTCTGAAAATGAGTAATATGCTCTACACAGAGGCTGTGCTTTGTGAACCAGGGAAAGTGGAGATGTTTTGTGCATCCATTGGATACACAAGGCTACAGGTCATCTGTGTATTTGCTTGTATGTATTCATATGTGTGATGCTATCGTGTATTCATTAGAAGTCTGCACTGTATTGAATGTTCTTACAGTGGTTGTGAGAATGCACATGTGTGTGCAGCTACAGTCTGCCTGCAAATACCAAATACACTAACTCTGATGATGAATGCAACTTGTGTGTGTTCACCATCAGCACACAGGCATTGCATTCACATGTACAGGGGTAATGGCTGTTTCTTTATGGGTGGAGTGACTCTGTGTGTGCGCATTTGTGTGTATTCCTGGGGTTTACAGGCATCCTGCTTGTGTGTGCCTGCTGCTCTGGTAAATTAGTGTTTGCATGTGTAATGATCTGTTTGTGTGTTCAAGCAAATCAACCTCCCTTTCCCTGCACTGTGCATGTTTCTCTCCGGGCTGTTCATGCCTCCCCTTGTCTCCCTCTCATTTCTAATGACTCCTGCTCCCTGCCTGAGTGGGGAACACAGAAAAAAAGATGTAAGTGTCCAGCATCTTCCTGGCGTATCAGCCACTGAAAGAGCCATGCAGGGCTTCCCTGTGCTCTTACCGACTGCAGCGACAGCAAGTGCCTGCTGTGCAGGATGCAACTGGAGCAGCTGGGGCTCAGCTGGAGGCTCCAGCACCCAGCATGCCCCTTGGCCTCATCTCCAGAGATGGCTCAGGCAGGCATGTGTCCCTAATGTCCTAGCTTTGTGTTAATTAATTGTCCTGCATAAGGAAACACAGACATGATTCTGCTCACGCTTGTTTGCTGGTCTAAGTCCCACCGTGGGTTGCCAGTGCCTTGTGCAAGACTGGAACCCGGTGGCTGCAAGCAACCAGGCTCAGAGTTATTGCCAAGGATCTAAGGCATGGTGTGATCTCTACTCACATGCAGGCCCTCAAGCCAGGACAGCCTGGGCACTTCACTGTGGAAGGAGCCAGTCCTATGCATCAAAGTAACTGGTGTGACAAAATCCTTGGGGGGAAGAGGGCTGTCAATATTAACATCACTCCCTGGCCAAAGGCTTTTCTTTTAGAAAGGCACATTTTCTCAGTCTATTGCAGAAATCATACTACCAAGAGGAGACAGAGTTAGAAAAGGTCAAGTGCTCATCCCCTGCCCTAAGGCAGGATTGTATCCATTCTAGACAGGTATGTGTTTAATGTCTGCAGATGCCTCAAGAAATCACCTCTTCTCTATACCACTTGTCCTAGCACTTCATTATTCTTAGTGTTAGAGGTTTCCTAACGTCTAATCTGAACCTCCCTTCTAGACCAGGACTTGTTGTCCCATCCTCAGTGTCCACAGAGAATCCCATTCTGATTTGAAACAGCTTTTTAAACATTTAAAAGCTGTACTCATGTCTTGGGTTTCTCTTTTCAAGACTAAAAAGCCCCAGTGTCTTTGATCTTTTCTTACATTGTTTTCACTGCTTTTCTCTGGGCAGCTGCCAAAAGGTCCATCTGTCTCCTGAAAAACCCCACACACCTTGGACACAAATTTCCCTGGGTCTGGAAGTCCAGGTTTCTGGACTGTGGCGTCTGTTTCAAATTCAGGTCACATTCACAGCAGTTGAGGTTTGCAGAAATGACTGGTAGAGGTGAGCAGAGAAATGCCCTGTGAGAAATCCCAAGTCTGTGGCACTCAGGTGTTCTTTTCCACCCAGTACAAGATGAGAGCTCAACAGATGGGAACTATTCATGTGGTGCATTGCTGGTTCCCAAGCACGTGGACCTGATCTGAGTGCTGCTGAATTTAATTTCCCATTCGCCTTCATGGTTGAGACAAGCTCAGTGCACCCAGCATCCTGCCCAGGATGGCCCCAGCCTCTCCAGCAGACTGAGGGACACTGTCCTTCCCCACCTCCAGGCACCTGCCCAGCAGAGCCAGTCATGGCCTCAGGATGCTCTGGGACTGAATACCAGGTTGGCAGTCAATCAGCAAACACAAGTGAGGGTGAAACGACACTATTCAGTGGGTATTCTAAAATGTTTGACTGCCTGCTCAGAGGAAGGAATCTGAGATGAGAAGTTAGTGGTGTTAGATGTGATTTTAAAGGCATGCACACTCGTGCTTTCTTGCAATACCCATTATCATACCATATCCTCAGCAGAAGAAGCCAGAAGCCACAAAATCCTTGTTAAATACAAAGAGGTGCTGTCAATAGTGTTTTCTTTTGAAGTCTGAAGCATGAGAAAAGCCCTTGGTTTACGAACTCCAGCCAGACTAGAAAAGGCACAGTAACAGCATAGCCCTATGCCTTCCCAGTGCATTGCTTACCCTTTTACTGCTGCTTATGGATTGCATCTTCTCAACAGGAACTGGGGTGATTTCACCACAGCATCTCTGTGAGCTCTTGCCCACTCACTAGCAGGTGCTTCAATGAGATGTTTTTTTTCAATGGGAGGAAACTAAATCCACTGGGAACTGCAAAACCAGTAATTTTGTTCTTCATCAGTGAGGTGTTGACTTGTTTGTTTGTTGCTTGGGTTTTTTTTCTTCTTTTTCTTCTTTTTTCTTTTTTTCTTTTTTCTTTTTTTCTTTATTCCCCTCTTTCGTGGATATTTTTTAAAAAGTGAGAAAGGAAAATAAAGTGAATGAATGAAAACCCATTAACTCTAACTGGTAGCTTAAATGTTTATACCATGCCTAAACACCTGATCCTGCCATTACCTTCCTCTACATCCTGCTATACCAGCAATTCAAGAAAATTGCCTCCCAAATTGCCATCTTTAGTTTGAGAGCCACGTACAACTTGGCTGTAAGCAACAGATGAAAACGAAATGGACTAAAAATTTAATCCAGCCAGGATTTCCTTACGTTTTTAAATAGTCCTTGCTGTCAAACTGTAAGTCCTGCCTACTAAAGGTCACCTATATTAGAGAATGAGGCAGAGTTACAGAAACTGACATCTTTAGCTGTGCAACTCAATAAAAAAAAAAATACAAAATTGATCTTTGCTTGCATCTACACGTTTGCCTCTGTCCACAGGCAGAGAGACCTATATGTGTTTGTTACAGTAACATGTACATGCAGAAGCCTTTGGCAGAAAGCTTCAGCACTCAAGCTGTGCTGAGATTTGCCCTTAGAATGGGCTGAAATCCTGCTGCTTCACACTTCAGTGATCAGATTTCATCTCCTAATTTGACCTAACAGCCTCCAGAGATTAATGAAAACTTCCATGTAGGTTTTTTGTTGTTTTGTTTGTTTTCCAAGTGGAGTACTCTTCCATTCACCCCTTCCCTAAGGAGGTTGTTAAAAAATACTCTTTTTGGAAATATGGTCCTAGTTATTTGTCCTTTGCTAGGGATTTTCTAGCTAAACCAACACTGTCCTAGTTTCCAGTAAACTCACAACTTCACACACAGGTGCACATACTAATGTCTTGGCTGTTAAACTGATCCTCAGAGCATCTGCACTGAGTTCTCCAGTTCCAGAAGGGCAACGTCTTGCCTTCAATTCTCTTTTTCCTTCTGTCTCATCTTCTTTCCTTCCCTCAGCCTCTTTTCAATAACCACTTGTTTTTAGGACCATTAATTTGAAGGTTCCAAAACTCACAAACATAAAAAATAAATACAAAGAAAAAGTAAACTCATGGCTTTGGAGAGTGGTGACAAGCCTGGGGGGGGAATGAATAACTGGAATGAAACAGAAGGAGCAAATTTGTGGAAGAAAAGTTCTGCAGAGATTCATTAACTGCCAATATATCATCAGTGGTTCAGGATGTCCCTGGTTCACAAATTGCTGGTGACTGGGACAGTAAGATTGTCTTATTCTTCCAATCTTGTCCAGGTATCTGCTGTTGGCCATCTCTGGGAATGGGACATGGGTCTTTGGTCTCACCCAGGTGTCATGACAACTGGACCCAGGGTGCTACACCCTGTAGGGATGCTTACACCCAGAGTCATGACATCTATCAGCAGGATCTTAGCTGAGGATGCCATACCGGGACAATGCTTGATGTCAGCTTGACCTTAGGGAGGTGCCTCTGGATCCACAGTCCCCTGGGGTCTGAACCACATGCTGGAGCTGACTGCCTTTCACAGCAGCGAGGAGAGCAGGTCTCCTAGGAGTGAGCAGGACATGTCATAGTCTTGAGCATGGTCTGCAGAGATGGAGAGTTAGGCACACTAGCTCCCACTTGCTGACATCAACAGCAATTACCCTATGGACAACGACACGCATTGCTGAGAGATCCTGCCCACCCTCTTATCCCACTTCTGCTCGCCACCTCACCATGTCCCCACTGAAAGGACGGGCACAATAAATATTCATAGTGCACTTATGGGTCTATTAAAAGCTACACCTGTTTTTTCTCCAAGGTAGGTTCATCTATTCTGATTATGCTAAGGGCCTACCACATCACTCTCTCTAAATACGCCGTCGCCCTAGTGACAAATGCAGCTGCTGGAGTGGGCTCTTCCTGGCGTTAATCGAACGCTTTAATGAAGTCAGCAGGCTGTTCATATGCATTAAAATGCTCGGTCCCAGCCTGAAGAAACTCTGGAGCTCTCTGACTCTTGTGCCTCTGCACCAGGGGTAAATAGAGCACTTAAGGTGTACACTGGGGTGGTATGAGTGCTGCTGCTCATCCTTTTCGGCACACACTGCCCCCACCCCCATTTTTCTTACAGTATGAACTGTCCTTGGTACCCCCACCTCCCAGGATTACGTGGGAAAGTGGCACAGACAGGCTCTGGTGGCTGTGTGTTCTCCCTCAGCCCTGCTGAGTGCCATCAACTGGCACGTTGACTCCAGCCTCCCAGCTCCCTGTGCAGAGCATTCCCAGTAGTGAGAGGACACTGGCCAGAGCCAGGGAGCCAGGAAGAAGTTTCTCTAAGCAAATAGGGAGGCACAATTGCCCAGTGAGGTATACCCAGGGGCTTGACTCACACACCCACAAGTACCATGGCTGGTACCATGAGGAGGATGGTGGGCTTGCGGATGCACAGGCAGGAGGGAGGCATTCCCTGTGGAATTCCAGTGTGTGTATGATGGTGCTTGACTTCAGAAGGCCTTTAAGATCCCTGGTGTGGCCAGTAGTTTGCACGTGTGAATAAAGGAGCCAGCAACAAGGGAGGTGAAGGGAGTGATGGGCAGTCCATGAAGTGTGCTATCTGGGGAAGCTATAAACCATGGGCAGTACATGTAAAACTCTGACTTGAGGCACCTAAGTCTCTTACATACAGAGATACTGGGTATCCAGGCTCCTGTGGGAGTCCAGGGAGCTATTTCTTCTGCCCTGACTAGGACATTGACATTTGGCCAGCTAAGTAGCTCTCTACCTGGTTGCATAAATATAAATGTCTTCTGCATGAGTGTCTGCATGTGAGCTGGGTGCACACACACCTGTCATGGGATTTAAGCTCCCACTGCAGCCCCAGCAACACTGGCAGCACTGATGGTGGCTCACTTTACATACACACACAGAAGTCTAGACCCAACTGAGGCCTGAGGGACCCCTTCCAGCTTCCTGCTGGCTCGGAAATGAGAGTATCCTGTAGATGCTGCTGTGCATTTGCCAGCCTTGTGTGGATGTCCTGGATATCCTGATATAACTTAGGTAGCACTAAATGTTTATGGGTGGGAAACTGAACTTAGCTGTAGTCCCTAGAGAGCTCAAATTGCTGAGGTATGGCTGCATGCAGACACCTGAATTCAGGTGACTAACAACCATCCAAGGAATTTTCTGTTCCTGGCTGTGAATTTCCATGGGAAGATAACGGATCAAGAACTGTCTAAACAATAGAGTCCAGAGGGTTGTGATCAACAGTGCAGAGTCCATTTGGAGACCTGTGTCTAGTGGTGTTCCCCAGGGGTCAGTACTGGGCCCAGACCTGAAGGCTGTGCAGCCATCCAGTGAGATCTAGACAGACTGGAGAGCTGAGCAAAGAGGAACATCATGAGGTTCAACCAGAGTAAGTGTAGTGTCCTGCAGCTGGGGAGAAAAAGCACCATGCAGCAGTATAGGTTAGGGGTTGACCTGCTAGAAAGCAGCCCCATGGAGAAGGTCCTTGGTGTCCTGGTGGACAAGTTGTCCATGGGAGAGCAATGTTCCCTTGTGGCCAAGAGAGCCAATAGTATCTTGGGAAGTATTAAGAACAGTGTGGCCAGCAGGTCAGGGGAGGTTCTCCTCCTCTACTGTGCCCTAGTGAGACCACATCTGGAGGATTGTGTTCAGTTCTGGACTCCCCAGTTAAGAGTCGCAGGGATATACTGGAAAGAGTCCAATGGAGGCTACAAGGGTGATTAAAGGACTGGAATATTTGTCATACCAGTAAAGGCAGAGGGACCTGGGGCTGCTTAGTCTTGAGAAGAGAAGACTAAGAGGGGACCTTATTAATGTCTACAAATATCTGAAGGGTGGGTGTCAAGAATGGGCCAGTTTCTTTTCAGTGGTGCCCTGTGATAGGACGAGGGGAAACAGCACCAAGCTATGATACAGGAAGCTCCACCTCAACATGAGAAAAACTTCTTTACTGTGAGGGTGACAGAGCACCAGAACAGGCTTCCCAGAGAGGCTGTGGAGTCTCCTTCCCTGGAGACTTCCAAGACTCATCTGGACATGTTCCTGTGTGATCTTTCCCAGGGGTTCCTGCTGCAGCAGAGGGGTTGGACTTGATCTTCAGAGGTCCCTTCTAACTCCTATGATTCTATAATTCTTTCAGAGCTCTGTGCAGTCCCAGATCTGTGGTACATTCAAGCCTGACATTATTAAAAAAAAATAATAAAAATCATAACATTGCATTTTGAGGACTCTGGGTGTGGATCTTTTTGAGTGGGATGCAGACAAACAGCTCCCTAAGACCAAAACAAGACTCACCAATAGATTTCACATAGGCTACAAAGAAACAGCTGCAAGCCTCACTATGAACTAGAGCTCAAAACAAGCACTGAAGGGAAGCAGTAGGTCTGCAAGCACTTCCCAAGCCCTGAGCATCTTGCATTTACTTAGTTCTCATCAGTTTTGGAAAAGAAAGATACTGTCCTTAGCTGAGGAACTTAGCCACATGGTGAATTGTGTCTTGCACCTCATCGCAAGGTAATGTGGTCCAATTAAACATGGACTACTTAAAGGACACTGTCTGCTCTTCTGCTCCTTCTCACATCTGGGTCTCTCCTCCCACTGGTCCTGCCTTCTCTCTTCTTTTCTGCTTTTCCGCTGTTCACCTTCATGGATGGAAACCTCATTCACTGTTGCTGAAACATGCAGTCAGCTGAGAAATTGGCATTGCAGAAAGACTGGAGAGCTCAGTGTATTCTCACCATAAGAGTCCATGAATCTTCTCCTGGACAGACAGAAATGCACAGTGTTTAAGGAGTTCTCTATACAGAACCATTAAATTTCATATAGTCATTCTGAGTTTCTGTCAATAACTTGTGCTTGGTTAAAATACCTTTTCTGAGATGGTATCTCGAGACCTGCAGACATCAGAAGACAGAAGCATACACATTTCTCTTTGGTGTTGTCTTCAATCTTATTCGGAATTAAAAACTAAGATGTGTTTTCAAACTGGAATTTTACTTCTTGACACTGGTCCCTGTCATGCCTTTCTCACTGTGTTGAACAGGTCCTAAAAATCTTTACTAGCGGCCATATCATCCCTTTTGAGATGTGTACATTGTGGTGCAGCATGCCTCTGGATTTTGTTTCCACTCATCTAATAGGGTTGAGGGCAAGACTCAGATCACCTATTTCAGCAGGTAATAAGGAAAATAAACAGAGCTCATTTCATTAAACTGCAGCCAGAAGAAATTCAAAAAACTTGCAGTCCAGCTTATGCACCCTTTGAGAGATGTTCACCTCGCCACATGCCAAAGGAGGCATTCAGTGCCCATCTTCTGTACATGGCCCAAAGCTTCTAAGTTAAGGGCACTTCTCCCCTTCACCCTGGGGTAATTCTTGTGTGCAGAGTTCCAGGAGCAGTTTCACTGATGATTCCCAATTTTAAAACATCTTCATTACTCTTATTCTGCCTGCTACTTATAATACTTTTTAACTTGTTTATCTATCCTATGTATTCTAGTCATTAAAACTAACTGTCTTGTTTATCTACAGTGGAGCTCAAGATCCTCAGGGCAGCAAGGGGGCACAGGGAGCTTACTACCCTGGACTTCAGGAGAGCAAACTTTGGCCTCTTCAGGGACCTGCCTGGTAGAGTTATCATGGTATAAAGCCCTGGAGGGAAGAGGAGCCCAAGAAAGCTGGTCAGTATTCAAGAATCTCCTTCTCCAGGCTCAGGAGCAATGCTTCCCAACAATGAAGGAGTCAGACAGATCCTTCTGGAAGCTTTGCACATGGAAAATAAGGAGGCTATTTGTGACAACCAACATGGCTTCATTAAGGGCAGATCATGTGTGATAAATTTGGTGGCCTTCTGTGCCAGGGTTGCAGTGTTGATGGATCAGGGAAGAGCAACTGGTGTCATCTGCCCAGACTTGTGTAAATCATTTGGCACTCTCTTGTATTACATCCTTGTCTCTAAATTGGAGAAACGGGGACTTGACAGATGGACCACTAGGTAGATAAAGAACTGACTGGATGGTCACGCTTAAAGAATTTTGGTCAATGGCTCAATGTCCAAATGAAGACTAGTCACAAGTAGTGTTCCTCAGGGGTCTGTACTGGGACAAGTGCTGTTCAACATCTTCATTGGCAACATGGACAGTGGCATTGAGTGCACCCTCAGCAAGTTTGCTAATGACATCAAACTGTCATGTGGGCTACACACTGGAGATAAGGAGGCCATCCAGAGAGACCTTGACAGGCTTGAGAGATGGGCAAACAGCACAAAGTTTAACAAGACCAAGTGAGAGGTTCTGCACCTCCGTTGGGGTAATCCCAAGCACAAACACACATTAGGTGGAGAAAGGATTGAGAGCAGCTCTGAGGAAAAGGACTTGGGGGTGTTGGTTAATGAGAAGCTCGGCATGAGCAGCAATGTGCACCTGCATCTCAGAAAGCCACTGTGTCTTGAGCTGCATCAAAAGAAGTGTGGCCAGTAGGTGGATGAATTGGATTCACCACCTCTACTCTGCTCTTGTGAGACCCCTCCTGCAGTGCTGTGTCCAGTTCTGGGGCCCAAAACACAAGAAGGACATAGAGCTCTTGGAGTAAGCCCAGAGGAGGGCCATGAGGATGATCAGAAGGTTGGAGCACTCTGCTGAGAGTCAGGCTGAGAGAGCTGGGGATGTTCAGCCTGGAGAAGAGAAGGCTCCAGGGACAACTTTTAGTGGTTTTCAGGTACCTGAAGGGGCTACAGGAAAGCTGGGGGGGGGGACACACACACTTTTTACAAGGGCATGGAGTGATAGGACAAGGGGGAGCAGCTTTAGCGTGGAAGAGGGGAGATTTAGATAAGACATTAGGAAGAAGTTCTTTACTGTGAGGATGGTGGCACGCTGGAACAGGTTGCCCAGAGAAGTTGCAGATGCCCCATTGCTGGAAGTGTTTGAGGCCAGGTTGGATGGGGCTCTGAGCAACTTGGTCTAGTGGGAAGTGTCACTGCCCATGTCAGGGGGGCTAGAACTAGATGATCCTTAAGGTCCCTTCCAACCCAAACCACGATACGATTCTGTGATTCTGTCCAAATAGAGCACTACAAATCTGCCATCAAAGGAGGAAGCTGCTGATGAATTACTTGCCCTTTATAAACTCAGATTGTCCCCAATTCTCTGCTTTCTGCTTTCCAGAGGCACACATTACACTGTAAACACTTCCTACACACCCTGACTCAAGATATCCAACTCAGCTTCTTGTAGAACACTTTCTGTTAAAACAGGCATTCTGTCCTTGTAAGCAGTGACCATCTTTCTAATCTTTGTGTCGACCAATAGCTTCATTAACAGCAATTTAGTTCTTCCTCCCAGATTATGGATGAGAAGACACAGTCACGCCAGACTTCCTACCAACTCCTACAGACCCTGTCTCCTCAGAAATACCCCCACCTGCCCTTGATGCCTCATAAACAACTACTTTTTAGGACATCACTTAGCAATTCCTAATCCATTTAAGATGTGCTTCATGGACATTGCATCACACTGATTTTTAATCAAACTGTCATGAGCTGCAAAGTCAAAGCTTTATAAAACTCTAAGTATATTATATCTGGGTAGTCACCTTTATCATCTCAACTTTTTATCTCATCAGAGAGTGTTTGACAAGTCCTATTTTCTGTTAGACTGTGTTAACTGGCCCTAATTATGTTTCCATGCATTAATTCTGTATTGATTGACTCCTGTATTAGTTTTTTTCATTATTGTGATGAGATTATGTCAGACTTGCCATCCTAAACTGCTTGGGTTATACCACTTTCTCTTTTCTAATACTGCCACATAATCAGAGGTCTCCGACTCCTCTGGAATTTTCCCAGTGCTCCAGGAGTTATCCAAGAGTAATGTCAAGGGGTCAGAAATTTCCTCAGCCAGTTCTAGGAAGACTCTTGGCTGCAAGTTCACAGATCCTGTTCGTATAAAATGTGTTTATCCCTAGAAGAAGTTGCTTAACTTCCTTCTTGGTTGCTAGTAGAGTGGAAAGTATTTCGACATCCTTTTGTGATATAAACACATCCTCTTTTTCTTTCCAAACTCAGAGCAAACACATTTATTGAACATTTCTGCCATCTCTAAATCATTATTCACATTTTTTCTGTCTCCACATGATTGACTCATGACATTGCAGACATTTCTTTTTTCCTAATTAGCCCAGAAAGCTCCTTCCTGTTCAGTAATTTGGATTTTTCCTTGCCATCTTTATCTTCTCGTTTCCATTTCTTGTCCTTCCTATCCTAAAATGTATACTGATATGCATTACTGCTTCATGCCCTTTAAAAAATTTGCTATTCTAGGGCTAATTGCTGCTTTTGTGTCAATGCTGAACTAAAATATGTGTTTGGCCAAAACTGGCCAGTTCTTTTTCTTATAAAATCATAATTTTTAGGACCTTGCAAACCCCCTTTAAAGCTATCCATATCCATATCCATATCCATATCCATATCCATATCCATATCCATATCCATATCCATACTATATATATTTATGTGTATATGTGTATATATATGTGTGTATACAATTTTTTTCCTCTGCTCTGTTAAGGTCATACTTTTCCTCAGCAATGGGAGACTGTTTTCTTAAGTCACAGCACACATCTTTCAGAGGGAAATTGCTTTCATTAAGGCATTGTGAACAAGAATTGTTTTTATTAGGCCAAGGAACAAAACCACTTGAATAGCTGATGTGCACAAGCAGGAGCTTTTCTGTAGTCTCCAGTGGTGTTTACACTTTGGAGAGATGGACGTAGTTGGAATGACTGGTCAAGAGCAGGAAAGCTGCCCACACACAGTGATCAAACTTATAAATTCTTGTGTTTTCTTGCTTGTCCCACCTTTCTCAAAATGACCTCCAGGTTTATATCAAGTCTTGAGTCTAAACCCATCTTATCAAGGTCATAGATATTTTATAGCACTTGTCAGTACAGTTCTGCTGACACATAACATTTGCTGTTGGCTGAACACATCCTTTCCACAAGATTCATTTGGAACCCAGATCTGTGTGATCAGGAACTCCACAAGTTTGAATATCATTGCAAGGAGAGGACACTGCTTAGGCAGCTGGAGGAAAAAGCTCTCTTACATTAGCAACACATGGAAGACAAGACAGATATTGTTAGTCTTGAAGGGTGTTTGACTCAATTTGTTGAATGATTCAAAATGACCCTAGGCATTGATAATCCTGGCTTTTATGAGATTTGCTATGAATTCAAACTTTGTACAGCTAATATGAGTTTACCCCAGTTGTGCATCTGAGGAGTATTCAATATCGACCGTCAGTTTGGTTTGTTTGCCATCTCTGTATGTTCTCTAAGGTCTTTAAGAATGTCAGAAGGTGCTTTATCAGGCTTTAAGATGAAGGAATATGAGAAACCTTTGGCAAAATGAGATTAAATTGTAGTGAAGTAACTGGTGTTAAGCAGGCTGTGGCTGATAGACGTGCTCTTAGAATCGTTACAGGCAAAGTTCAGTACATGGAAGGAATAAAACCCAGTCAGCTCAGCAGTAGTCAATGACTCTGAAATGGATAGTTCAAGTCATGGTTAATTTATTCAAATTGGCTTTCCGTCTTAGTGTGATAGACAGGTACCATGCCTGTCCTCCTCTGACAGTTTAAATAGTTCCCACATTAATGCATCAAATTGAGTTTTACCACTGGTAATAATGCAGAACGTTGACCTGTGACATTTGAAAGTAAATGATGGGAGCACAAATGCACTCCTTCCCGAGCAGTCACAGGTGGAACAGTTTTTGTTCCAACAACTGTTTTGTTCCAGTTATAGCACCTGACTGTTGTCAATCATACTGAAGATTCAAAGAGCTTCACTTGTTCAAAACAAACAGAAGGGATCAATTCCTCTCACAACATACAATCAAACTGCTGAACTCCTTGCCCTAGGATGCTGTGGACAATAAGAGTTTATGCGAGTTTAAAAGGTGACTGGGCAAATTCATGGTGGAGTGTGCTACCACCGGTCATTAAGCACAACCTTCTCACCTGCCTCAGGATGTCTGTGTGGTGGAAATTGCTGAAGCCTAGCAAAGTACTCAGGGGAAATATCACTGTATCCTCATTATGTTATTATGCTCTGTGTAGGTATCAATTGCTGGCTGCTGCCAGTGTTGTAAAGGACCTTTTGTCTGACTGAGTGCACTCATCCCTGTATTCTTAATCAAATCCCATGCAAATACATGCCCATGATTTAGATGGGCTTGGGAATGGGATGAAGGATACCTATATAAGTTTGGCATGGCAGCTCTTCATCCAAGAGCATGTCACAGGAGCTGATGTATAGCTCAGTGCAGTACTGCATCAACAGCAAAACAAACGTCCTTCTGGGATTTCATAGCTGAGCTTGCACTCTTCTCAGCAGACACAATCATAATGGTGAGCGAACTTCAGGGGAGACTGCATTTGATGCAAGATAGCAGTCATTATTCAACCTGACATTGACAAAATGACAGAGCGGTAAAATAATAGGACATTCTTTGATATTGCCTTCAGGGTCAGGATGCTCACTGCTATAGAGTGGGCTATTGATTGGGCTCACCATTTTTAGAGCCCAGACAAGATGTCAGGGGGAAGCTGCAACTGAAGAATATCAAGAATTAAAGGATTTAGGATTAATTCATGGCCTTCATGGAGCATGGACACACAGGTTTCTTATAGTCCATGAACAAAGGATCTGAAACTTGTGTCCCTTCCAGATGATGATGCCATAGACAGAAGGTACTTTGATAACCAGCAAGTTTCTTGTTGCTGGTCTCATACTTTTGTTCCTGTGAGCTTCCAAGAATACCACATACAGGGCTGGATTTCATTTTGGGGCCGGCAATGACACAAAAAAGCGGTTCTGATTTCATAGCCACATTCATTCATCAGAAGAATGAAGGTTTATGCAAAGTCTTGGTGCACAAGGAGAGATGCCAAGCCAAATGTATTTTTAGCTTTTCAGCCAGCTGGGTTTCTTGTGTCTGTACGAATTCACTGCTTTTCCCCATAAGGGTGATCAGAAACATCACTCTTGCAAAAATTCTCCATAAAATTTGTGTAAAAATTGGTGAATCCAAAGGTGCTGTGAAGCTCCCAGGCTTTCCTTGGAGCCCATCCAGCAATGGCAGAAACATTTTAGTTTTATGGTTATTCCCTCTGAGGAGATGACATACCCAAGGAATTGCACTTTAGTGAACTTTTCATGTTTTATGTACAATCTGTTTTCTCCAGCACCAGCTAGAGAGGACCAGCACTGTCCATGCAACCAGCCAGGATCAAGCCTGGTATATCCATGCAGATGTTAGTCATGTAAGGCACCAACAGAAACAGGCTGAGAGGTGCAGCTAAATATTCAAAGCAAATGTGTTCTACATAGACTAAAACCATCTAGTCAACACCTTCATAAATACACACCAAGCTGCAAGCTCTATTTAAGCACAACTTCATAAATATCCTGGCACTCTGTGTCCTTTTCAACAGTTCATTAATTAAAGACATATGACATTTGGTTTTGATCATTATTTATTTTTCACTATTTGATGCAGTCAAAAACAAGGCATAAAGAACCATCCTTTTTTAACAAACATGATAAAGGCATCAGAAGCAAATGTATGAGTGAGTGAAAGTCCTTGTTGGGCTTTTTTTGAGGTATTCCTGTGGGGCTTGAAATCTAGTCTGAAGAAGCAGTAAATACTTTCAGCTGAGGTGCTGTCTCCAAAATTCAGACTGCTTAGATAGCAAAAAGCCAAATTTAAGTACCAAATATCTTTCATTCAGGTATTTTTCAGAGGTCTGGGGGAGAGGTTCACTTGGGCTTGCTGGGCATAAATGTGGCCAATGTGACCAAATTAATTCCAGGACATAGCAATGTGTACAAAAAACCTGGCCACTTTGGTCAGACTGCCCATACAGAGGGGATTTCTGTGAAATGCAGAGGTGATGCATGGCAAGCAAGAGATGCCAGGTATGCAGGGGAGCGTGTCGCATCAATAGAATAAAAATGTGTGTTCACAAGGTGACCTGGGATCAGGATTCGAGGAGCTCACTCTGACACAACCACCATCAGACTCAGCAGGGTCAGGAGGGACCCTGACACTGCTGGACCAGAAAATCAAGCTTCAGGGTAAGCCATGGTGTTCCCAGATGTGACAAAGGAACCATGAGGCACAGCGAGCTGAGCTGACTTTCTGTGTGCATGGAAAAGCCAGTTTAGCAGAGCTATCAGCTTTCAAGTCTCAGTGAGGCTGGGTGTTTTGCACATTTCCTTGGCTGGACAACCAGTAAGAAAATGGATTTTTCGAGCGTGATATAAACAAAGCCCAAAGAAAACTGTCCTGAATAGTCCATCTGGTGTCTTTTTTAGTGCCTTCCCATTGTATCAGCCAGTGCTGGTATGAATACAAGTTCTGAGCGGGGAAAGTAGGGAGAATCTGGAAATCAGAAAGCCTTACTTGCCCTTGATTTTGCACACTTTGCAGGGCCTTCTGCAGAGTTCAAGCAGGGATGTGCACAGGCCTGGAGTGTTGACCCCAGCCAACATAATCCTTCGCTTTATAGTATCAGCTTTGGCAGAAACAGAGATCTGAGGCACTTCAGCCTGCTCCGGTCAAAAACCGTGCGCAGCAGATCAAAGCGGGACAGACACTGCCTGTTCTCTGCCAAGAAGGCCAGGTGGCAGAAAGCTTCTCACATGTCAGCAGGCACTAGGAGAAGTTCGGGAAACGTTTACAGGCAGCTGACGTCTTCGTGGAGATCTCAGGCTGCAGCTTTCAAGAGGTCACCACACCTTGGAGCGCAGCTGCCGAGGAGCCTGGGTGCGTGCAGCTGGGTGGGATGCAGGGCTGAGCAGTGATGCACACGGTTTCCTGGAGCTGGTCAAGGCAGAGATGACAACCAAGGGCTGGTTGCGAGCAGAGGCAGATGGCAAGACAGAAATACCAGTCTTTGTACTCATAATAATCTGTTTTGTCTTTCCTCAAATCACAAACAAGTGTTTAAAGGGAAGCTCGTCTTTGTCTCCGGGTTGCTTTGGTGGTCTGGAATAAACTCCAGGAACTGCATCCAGTGAGCTGTCTGTTCCTACGCCCAGCTTGCAAGTAGATGATGCCCCAAATCTTATTGGAATTTAAATGGAAAAAGGGCAAAAAGGCTAATCCGGGGAGGGAGCCAGGAAGACATTTAGGAGTGGGAACATGTTACTGCAAAATCACTGTTCCAAACAGCATTTCCAGTCTCCTCCCTAGGACCAAGGATTAAATGGGACAGAAAGCTGCTGTGATTTGGCTTCTGCTCTTCATATGTTGAATTTTATTTTCCTATTTAATTTTTTTATTGTTCTGTTTTTTTTTTTCTTCCTTTTTCATTTGGGAAGTGACCCAAAAAACTGTGTTTCCCACATAACCATTTCAAAGGAAATCTGATGCTGCAACAAAGGCCCTGGGGAAAACACTTCGGGAAAACAGCACCAGCTCTGTCCTTCCCCTCTTTTTTTTTTTTTTTTTCCCTAGGAAAGGGGAAAAAAAATTAAAAAAATAAAAAAAGGAAAGGGAGAGGAGAGGAGCTCTGAGTGTGTGGAGACTTGAAGCTGGGGAGATTTGGTTTCATAAAAGCAGGTGGCATGGCTGATCCATCCTATTTCTTAAGCCAAGGACTCTCAACCTCTCCTCAGCTACGAAATTTCCTCACTCTTCAAAGCCAATACTTCTGTTATCCCTTTCTTTTGCCCCTTAACCTTCCAGTCCCTGATGGAAGACCCTGTAAAACCTCTTCTGATTTGGCTTAGCCTATCATAAAGTTTTCTGGACATTTCAAGATGGAGATACGATCATATCTAGCCTTCCCAAGGAGATGAGCGTCTTGGTGGGGAGAAACTCTTGCTGTGGTGTAGCTACACAACCCTTGGCAGCCTCCTGGAAATCCAGAAACTGGGCTGTTCATGCCAGGGACTGACACTTGCAGGCTAAGTAACCTCATGTACCCCACACTGCCAACTTCTGTTGACAAAGCAAAGATTTAAACATTTTCCAGTGTCACATAGTAATTGACGAACACAGCATTAACAGGAACCATGAGGATATTGCAGGGACTGATCTAAAACTTCAGTATCCCAATGAGAAGGATTATCCTCCCTAAATAGCCTCAGTTTGCAAAATTGTCTCTCCCAGCCATATTGAAGTTGGCTGAGCTTGAAGAAAGGAGGAAAGTGCCTCTCCCCAGCAGGGGCATGTCCAGCTGTTTCCCTTGCTTTGGGTAACTGAACAATGGTTTTGATCAAAGCCACTTGGCTGAACATCTATACCTGTCTCTGAAATGCAGCTTTGCCTTGCTGTCTAAGTGAGGCAAAATACTGAAGTTTGGAAGCAGTAAGGGCAAGTGTTTGAGGCATGTCTTGCCCCTCAAGCTGGCCAGACAAGCAGAAGACCAGGCACCCAGGGTCTGCAGCTGAGTTGCTTGAGCTGCACCATCTCCAGGGGAGGGCTGAGCTCAGACAGCTCCAGTGTTGGCAGGAGGGGCAAGTGGGTCCCCACCTCTGGAGGCTGCAGGGACAGAGCCTGTCTTACACCATGCCAGGGCCTCTGGCACAGCGTGTTGAGCAGAACTGGAGAAACACTGGAATTTCCCCAGCCATCTCTCTGCCATTCTGCCTTGTGGGATGGCAACAGTGGCACTGCTGCCCTGGATCAGACATGAATATACTGAAGTATCCAACAGTTGCCAAAACACTGATCTTCAGATTCCTTTCCCTCTAACATTCACACTCGTGGTGAACCTCGGGGCACTGCTGACTGATGCTGAGAGCCTGGGTGGATTTAGTGCCTCCAGCCAATACAAGCAGAAGTCTATTTGTCCCATCTTCTTGCCCCTCTTTGCATTTACTGTCTACCCCTCAGCGTCCTCCTTCCCTGGGGCTGGGAGCTATCTGGCAGAAAGACACTGGGAATCAGCTCCCAGCTCAGTACAGCTCCAGTCCTCAGCCTCTTGCACAGACTGAACTGCAAAGTGCTGCAACAAGAACATGTGTGTTCCAGAAGTGACTTGCAGCAGCAGCCTGGGTCCCAAGGGTGGCTGAACAGGACAGGCTCTGGCTGCCCCACCCCCAACTGTCCCTCACCATGCCATCATGGTGTGGTACACCAGGCTGTGTAGATCTGCCACTTGTATAGCCTTGCAGGTCACAGGGATGTCAGAGCAGGTGAGCAGCTCAGCAGTGAACCCTTTGGAAGGGCATGCTGATGACAGGCAGAACATTAGCTCTCCCTTTGTCATCCCAGCCTCACTTCAAACAGCTCTGAAGAGCCAGTGTAACCCTCTACAAGTCCCTCAAGTTCTATTCACTCTGAAATTCCCCCAGGCTGGCAGTCTTGCCCTGTGTACTGTAAAGCATTGAAAAGAATTACATGCTCTCCTGTAGCTGATCAGCCTGATAATTTCATTGAATAATAGAACCATTGAGTGGGTTGGGCTGGGAGAGACCAGTAAAAGTCATCTGCAGCAAGCAGGACCATCTGCAACTAGATCAGGTTGCTCAGAGCCCTGTCCAACCACACTTCCCTGGCAGCAATGAGGCTGCAGGAAAAGGCTGCTGGTTAGAGAATCATAGAATCATAAAATCACAGAATGGTTTGGGTTGGAAGGGACCTTAAACATCATCTAGTTCCAGCCCCCCTGCCATGGTCAGGGACAACACCCACTAGACCAGGTTGCCAGTAATAAGTCCCAGCCATCTCTTCCATGACCCGTGTTGGAGGCCAGAATGTCTGACCATGCCTTTTCAAATTTTCCCGATCACCAATCCCCTCAGGTTGAGCTTGGCTGATCATCCTGCATTGTGGACAGGAGGCTAGAGCAGGCAGAGGAGGGGGCTGCAGGGACTGTGCTCCTTGCCACAAAGACATGGGATGCATCCGCTGCTGGCATGAGGTTGTTCTGGGTGTGCACACGCGTGCACAGGGGGGAACTGTTGGTAATGGCAGGAGTCATCTCAGCCACACCAAGCAGTGCAGCTAGACAAGCTCGGTCTGTTTCTCCTCTCATCACATGAATGGTGAACCCCAGCTCTATCCCCAGAGCAAGGAACATCTTTCAGAGCAGGAAAAGAATTGTTAACATCCAACACACACTATTTTGCCCTCAGCTACGACTGCAGGCAAAGGATTTTAGATAAGATCAGTGGGGTTTTTTTTGCCAGATAACGATGCACTCATCGAGAATGGACAGAGATCCATGAGATTTATTTCATGGATTGCTCTAGACAGCTGTGGCACAGAAACAACTTTCAAGTGCTCTCAGCCTGGCTGCATCTGAGCAAGTGTCCTGGAGGCCTGATTTACTTTCTAATCTATCTACCTAGGTATTTCAAATGCATTGCCACTGCAGAATCTCAGTCTCAGTTTATCTCCATATTCTATTGCATATTCCCAAATGATGTCAAATAATATGTCTCCGATATTACTTTTTAAGTAACCTTAATTGTCTGATTTTGATTTGTGTTTAAATTGCACTTTTCCCTGCAACCTGAGAGGCATCAGAATTATACATGTAGCATTTCATTGGAAAGTATTTTTGTGTGCTCGTCTGGCGAGCCCTCCTGTTGGAGGGCATATGCACGAGGGGGCAGAGTTAAAGCTTCTGGGGAAAGATCAACTTCTGAATTTCCTGAGGTTTATGAGATTAAATCCTCTCATTTAACATTACATTAAAAGAGAGCTGTCAGGTTCTATTTCACAGAAGATGCTGTTTTTGTGAAAAGTGCTTTTTACAAAACATATGGCCAAGGTAATTGTTTGGGTTTGGAGGGGGGAGAGGGAGTTATTCAAGGGAAAGCATGTCTTTTGAACAGCTCTGGCCTGAAGAATTTGGAGCCCTCAGCTAATGCATGAAAATGAAGCCGACTTCCCAGAGCAGCAACGTTAACTCTCCCGTTTTCTTTGTCAGGAAGGAAGGAAGCAAAAGAAGCAGGCTGCTCAAAGGAAAGCACAAGGCAGTACCTCGGCCCGAGCCTTAGACACCTCTTGTGGCTCCAGACTCACCTGAAGCTGGGCTGAAAACACCACAATGTGACTGGCAAAGGCCTGTTTGCACATGGGTGCATTTAATGAGCAACACACTGTGTTCATTACATGCCTTCATTTTAAATCATAAAAGATTTCATGAAGGCTTTTCCTTTCCAAACATATGTAGATTTGGTCGCTCCCTTTTAAGGTGGCTTTTGTGTTCACAGCAGAGAGAAATACTCAGCCAGGCTGAAGCTCAGGGCTGACATCAGTGGGAGCTTTCATTAATTGAATTACTGTTTTGTGGCAGAATGTTTTAAAAATAAGCGGAAATGTCCCACATACTTTTTTGGCTGGGAGATCAAATGTATCCAAAGGAATTCAATAATATTCCTACATCTGTGAGTCCTGCCTGTCCCTAGAGAAAAAAAAGTCAAATTCAGTCTCCACCATTGTTTGTGTTCATTATATTCCCTTATCATCTTTTTGGCTTGTGGGCAGCAGGGGGGAACTAGCAGAGTTCCCCAGGCCTCAAATGGAAACATATAGAGCTATATGCATATCACAAGAGCAGGAAGGGCAGTATCAGAAAGAAAGACTCTTCCAGTATTCATCTGAATAACAGCTATGATTTGCTTTGAAGGCGTTCACCTCCCCCGTTGCTTGCTTTCCTGTGAATACTTATTGCAGCAGAATCCAGACTGAAAAGGTGTAGGTAAAAAAAGGAAAGCACAAGGTGAGATTCTTTGAACCTGCGTTTGCGAGCAGAGCCACATGTGGTTATGAATTTTCAGGCAAGTGTATCTTCAGATACATATTGGCAGGCAAATCCCGAAGCAAGTACTTTCACTTACATGAACTGATGAGGATTTATCTAAGAGTTTGCTGGTGAAAGAATACTCATGTGAACGCTTATTCAGGGATACCTTAGCAAGCAAATAGTTGTTCACAGGCTTGTCCACAAATGCATTAGCTGCAAATTCATATGTAGACACTGGTGCTACAGTCCCTCCATCTATGCACAGGTCAGGTAATGTGTGTGCACGTATAGATGAACAAGGCAAGCAAAAAGCAAATAAGAATGCAAATAAAAGTGAGAGGAAAATGGTGTTTCATACCCAGGCAGACAAAGTTGGGTACTCGAGCAGCTGCTGTGGGAGTCTGCGACCTGGGATGCTGGTGTGGTCACATATGCAAACATATTTGGACAGGGCTTTCCTCTGGCACATGCTCATCTATATTGGCAATGCAGGAAACATTAATGCATATTCATTTTTCTGGCCAATGCTCAGATAATCAAGTATTAGCTGGTGATTCTATGGTGGTTCAGGAGGCAAGGGATGGAAGGATTGGGGTGACTAAACCTTGGCTGGCTGCTCGGGAAATCTTTCAGAAGTCTTTGAGGGAAGTTGGAGCAAAATCACACAGCTCACACTCTGAAGAGGACCATCCTCAGCTCAGATCTACACTAAACTCGTAGAGTAAGAATCCAGGTGGAACTAGCTTGCCAAGTCCTGATGTTGAGATGTCAAAGAAGAAAACAGGAATGGCATTGGCTCCCTTTGGATATATTTGATCTTCTGCACCAGAAAAATTGTGTTGGACATTTCATCTTATTTTCAAAACATTCTGTCACTAAACAGTAATTTGAAGAGCTAAATCTCCCTCTGACATCAGGTCTCAGCTTCAGCATCCGGTCAAGTTTTATCTAAGCTGCTTTAAATGGACCTTGCCAAGCTGGAAAGAAAAATAATTCAATGAAACATTTGATACTTAAAAAGCAAGGAGTTATTTCTGACAGAGGCAGTGCTCACCCTATCCCCCAAGAGCAGACTCTGCTGCACCACTGCCTTGCAGGGTGGGACTTATTAAGAGAAATAAGGAAGAGAACCCCCTCTGTCAGAAGGCTCCACTGTAGAAAGATAACACCAGCCAGTGCCAGGGTTCAGTACAGGTTTAGGCAGCTGCAAATAGTTCATCATTGGGCACTCTTCATGGGTGATATAAAGCTTATCTCATCCTGTGTACCTGCAGAGGGAAGTAAGCCATACAGCTACAGAAGAACCAGTATGGCTCCGAGACACATCCTCCATAATGTCTCCATGCTCCTGCTGCCAAGCCCAGGGAAAATAATGCAATTACCACTCTGAAGTAAAGTGTGTTTGATTAGGCATGTGCTCTGACAGGCTGAGTTTGTGTAACTGTGTGTGTGCATGCTCCTCTCCCTTTCCTGTGCTCCCTCATTAACAAGTGCCATGCTCCACCAGATTAATGATCTACTGATAGTCACTGGAGAGATGCTTTAGCTTAGATTTATCCCACTTAAGCTGTAGAGACTTCACTGAGGCAGATAAATGAGAAGCAGAATTGCTGGTGCAATGGGACTAGCAATTCCAGGTGGGTAGCAGGTCTTACCAAGGCTGCATCCCTGTGGAGAGTGACAAAGTCAGGCTGTAGAAGGAGCTTTCAGGGTTAGCTTCTAGCAGAGGTGCACAAAAACAGGTGCTGGAAGGTTTGGCTGCAAGTGCCTCATTCCAACTGTATTTCTGCTCTTTAGCCCCTCGGAGATGAGACCCCCACCACTGTTCACTTAGCTGCTGCCTGACCACTCCCCTACCTGCTGGTTCTTTTTAAGGCAGATGCTGGCTCAGATGTGGGGTTGGCTCCCACTTTTCTCTGTGAGTGGGTGAGCCATGTAAGACCTGTGCACAGGCACCCTGTTTTCTCTCCAGCTGCCTTTTCCCCTTCAAGAAGAGTTTCAGACATGAGCAAGTGTGGGTGTCTGTGCTGCAGGGGTTACTGAAATAGCAGGGTGTGTGTTGCCCCTCCTGCCCTGTTTTCATCACACAGCTATTCCAATCTGGCCCCCCTGAACAGTCCTTATGGAGCCCTTACTCTCTAAGTAAGACCTCTGGGGTGAGCAGGGAAACGAGTCTCTGATGTGTACCTAAAGATGCTGTAACGGTTCATTACCTGTGTTACAACAGCAGGGTCTTTTACAATGTGTTTTTAACATCCCAAACCCCAGCTTGTGTTGCAAAGGAGTCACTGATTCCACTATCCTGGTTTTATAAGTAAGGAAAACAGGACACAGAGGAGGGGAAAAAAAAGCTTTTGTTCAGCACAGGGCAGCAAGTGTGCAGCAGACTAGGGGAAGAGACACAGTGCTCTCATCACCAAGTGCAACTCCCACTTTATTGTTGCTAGGTGTGTAGGAGATGATGCCAAATGAGTTTAATGGGGATCAGGGCCACCTTGTGCCCTACACAATGCAAGCTGAAGGAAGGCATTTGCTCTTCCCGTTCCACCTGCCAGCTTGAATTGCTTCCATGTGTGTGCTAGCATGCAGGAAAGGCAGTCCCTGGAAATGGGAAAGAACAAAGACTGGCACAGGGAGGACAGAAGGGTTTGCTTTGACATCTTTGGAAAGACCTGTGCATTGTTTGCAGCAGAGAACAGCTTGCTCTGCTCATCAGAAGAACCTCTATACTTGATCAGAGATCATAGCAAGCATCAGCAGTGCCCTGCTGCCACAGAGCCATCAAACCCTCAGCAGGTCTGTGGATGGCAGGTATCACAGTGCCAAGTTCCCTGTGGCTCTTTCATGTGAGGGTTCTTCTCCATTGCCTCATGATGTGTTTCATGAAGCAACTTCTCACCCATCTGGGACAGCAATATGTGCTGTTTCTCCTTACAGAGTCACCTATTGCCACTACCCCTGTAGGAATCCAGCATTTCTGAGTGCTTTATACTCGTGCCTGATTTGGATAAAAATTTCCCAAAGCATTTGAAAGACAGAGAAACAATTGTTGCCTTGTTTCCTTAGCAAATCAGCCTAAAAACTCCATGCTAAACACGTTTCTTTGAAGAACTGTTCCCTCTCTCCTCATCCACAGTCCACTTGCAGGTTGTCGTCTCTTACCATGCTTCAGGTTCACCAGGGATTCAGTGGTGCAAACAGGAGCTGAAGAAAGTGAAAGTTTGAATGACTACCTACAGTTTTTTAATTAGGAACCAAAGCCTGGCAAATTTAGGATCCAAGCAGGATCCACCGTGCAGCATGCCCTGTGCAAAGCAAGCACCCTCTGGCTCCCAAGCTTGAATTGGGAACAATCTTGTTCCCAAACTGGGAAATTCTGTCTGGGCACATGCTGGGTGAAGGATCCACCTTTCACCTCACCAGCATTTAATAGATCACTTTCTCTCTTACATGAATTCATCTATCCCTAACATCCTACAGAGGTACTTTCTTACAGCCTTCAGTGATAGATTAAAGATCTCTTTGGTACTCATAGCTTCTTCTGAAAGTGCTTAGACACTATTATCTAGGAACCTCTTCAACTTCTTTTTGATCTGCTGAATAGGTTTGGTGATTTAAATCTCTCGCTCCGAGACATCTTTGTCCGTTGCTTAAATTATTCTTCACTTTCCTCTGTTGCCTTTCAAATTTCCTGTGTCCTTTTTAAAATGTGGGCACCAGGACTGAGTTTTAGAGGCTCAATTACAAGTGGATACTGACAATTTTCCCTGTCTTGGGAAAAGGGTTGAGATTTTGTCATGTTTTCCTCTCGCTCTGAAAACAGATGTCAAAACTCTGATAAACACATGACCCTAGAAAAAAACAGATTGGGAGCAAAGTAAATATTTCATATGGACCATTTTTACAACATTTTAGAAAACATTCTGGCTTTCAAATTTATTTATTTATTTATTTATTTTTAATGTTCCTTTTCCTTGGTCAATGTCTTAGATAACAAAGTAATAATAGAGAAAAAAATATTTCTAGCCCTGAAAAGGTGTTGAAAAAACCTGTTTTGACCATGCAGATTTCTACCTCCCCTTATTTTTTATTATTTTCAAAATGACAAATGCACCACCTCACCACCAGCCACCCAAATGTTTCTCTTTTAATTAACCACCATGCAAGAAACCACTCTCTTTATTCTGGTTTCTCACGTTTCCCTCATCGATACAGCTCTAGCTGACCCTGCCCTGATCCCAGGGTGTGGATTAGGTGATCTCCAGAGATCTCTTCCAACCTCAGCAATTCAGAGTTAGCAGGTCACTTAGCAACCCAGTGCAAATTTCTTTTAATTGTGGCCAATTATGTTCACATTTCATGTGAATAGGCACAGAGGAGACCAGTTCTCTCTTCAGTTTAGCCCGAGTCTGTTCTCAGACTGTAGAACAGAAGGTGAACCATGGGGGCTTTTGGACTGGGTTGCAGTGTGGAGGTGTACAATATGCCCACATTCACCTTGAATGGGAAGTGTAATCTGGTGTCCACTTGCTCAGCTGGTGAATAGAAAAAATTGAACTGCCATGCAAAAGTCCACATTTCCCTTGCGCCTTCAGGCTCCTGCTCACAATGGGAGCTCTATCAGGAATAAGTGAATCAGTGAGTTGTAGGGAACCATGGTCCTTGGGATGTCATTAACAGTGGTGATAAAAAGGGGTAAAGAGATATGATGCTTATCATGGATGTTTTTAGCTATTTCTTCAGCATGTGAACAGCATATGCGTTTATAAAATGGGAGCCCTCAGAGAAGGCAAGGAGGTTGGTTTGTGTTCTCCTTTTCCCCACATCTCACTAGCCTTCAAATGCTTTTTTTGCTATCTTTGAACCAGATCATAAAAGTAGAAGGATTAAATCCCAGCCATCCACTCTCATGCCAGTAGCCTTGTTGAACTCAAAGGGGCTGTGAGGTGATGGGGTTCCTGAAACCATGGAAAAGTTCCACATGGAAAAGTTCCAGCTGGATAATTGCATCCTGCCTCAATAAATTCTTCCTGGAAATCCACTTGGATGCAGCATCTTCTCTCCTTGCGTCTCTTCAGCAATGGTGGGGAATGGATCTAGGTGGTGAAGCATCTGCTTTGTGCATTCTCCAGAGGTGGCCACATTCCACTTGCAGGCAAACAATCCCCGTGCTTATAGCTTTCACTGAATTGCTAGGAGGGTTGCAGGGGGGAAGGATGTGAAACTGAGTTCTACTGGGAAGAAGGCTCTGAGATGACACAGAATCACTCTGCTTTGTGATGCTGCCCTGTGGCAGCCCTACAACCAGATTGCTCTGCCCTGGGCATCAGCTTGAAACGCAGACAGGCTGCTGCAGTGGTTTGACATTTGCATCTCTCTCATCTGAGCCAAGGCAAATATTTGCTGGTGATATTGGTACCATCTTAGGACCACAGAAATGAAGCCTGGTGAAGTCATATTACATCATGTGCTCCCAGTACTGGGTCAGGCTTCATCCAGTCCTGTTTCAAGAATCCAGAGGACTGTTCACCACAAGGAAGGACAGATACGTTGATGACTTGAGTGTCTGAGAGACAGCCTGGCTGGAACACCTCTTGGAATAAAGCCTCAATCTAATGAGCAATTGATGCCGAAAGTAAAATATAATAATAGAATGATTTATCTTATGTCTTTTAACATTTATTTGTACCCCTAGCCTGGTTTCAGTGCAATGAACACACCAGAGAGAAGAGCAAGTGCAAAAAGACAGACAGGTGTGTTATGTGGAGGACTGGACAGTGACATATTCCTGTGAGCACTCAGTCCTGCTCAAACCCCATGCTGCAGTCTGTCCCCATGTCAGTCCTGCTGGCATGGAAAAGCTGCTTGTGGTGGGACTAGGAAGAGCACTAGGGCGGTGGGGACAGGAACAGGTTCTCAACAGGACTGGTCTTGGAATAACCCTCCTCCTCCCACGCTGTCTTCATCTACCTTCCTCCTTTCAAGGATCTCTGCTTTCAATCTCTTTCCAGCACATTCATGTGCATCATAAAGTAGCTCCTGCATCCACCTTGCCTTTCCCCACATGCCTGCAGGAGTGCAGGCTGCAAACACACCTCCCCTATCACCAAGCATGGACATGCACCTCCTCCACACACCCCATGCAAAAACAGCCAGCCAGGCTCCCCGGAATGTGAACTCAGGGAGTTATAAAAAGGTAGATGTATTTTTCAGGAACACCAGCAGCCCAGCTGAGTAGGACTTCAAGGAGGCCACTTCTCGCTCCCTTTTGTTTCCACTCCAAGGAGAGCATGAGTGGTGTCCGGTGGGAACAAGCTTGCCAAGAAAAATGCAGCTGAACTGCAGTCGTAAGGGCTGTGTGCTTCATGCCATAAAACTGGAATGGAAGAGCCGTGTGAGAAGCTAAGACCCTCACGCACAGGCCATAATGTCTTTTCTGCTTTGAAGTGGATTTAGGGCTGGCTGAGCCTCTTTGGGGGCTGGAGGCTGCTGCTTATCCACGCAGCAGCTATAAGCAGCTGAACAGCCTCAAGCCTCCTCCATACAAAAAGCAGAAAAAGCTCCTCATCCCTCTTCTTCCAAAGCATGGGCTGAAATCAAGGAATCAGGATGAATTGCCACAACACATTCACTCCTCTTTCTCTGGCATGTATTGGTCCTGAGCTCCCCCTCTCTCAGGTTTCTTAGCATTTCTTATTTTGACTCCACTTTCTTGGCAAGAGATTCCTTGCAGGGAATCTGGATTGGACTTGGGTACTCCCTGGCCTCATCACAAGCTGCCTGCAGGCAGGAGTCTTCTGGAGGGCATCCCCCAGGTTTTTGTTTACAGCTGGAAAGAAGTGGCTGCTGTCTGTTCCTTTAGGATTTGCCAGCTTTACTCGGCTTATCCCTCTTTCCATTTTTCCTGTATATAGGGCAAACCTGGGCTTTATCCTTCTCTTCAGTTCCTGTTTAAGAGACACAGATGTTCAGCTGTGGGTGAACCCAGGACAACTCTTTTCTCCAGGATCTCAATCAGCAAGGCCCATCACCAGTTGCCGGATGATCACATTTGTCCAGCTGCCCCAGGGACTCAAAGCAGAGAGCAAGATCTCAGGTCAGGCCAGGCAGTGCTCCCAACAACTGCTCCAAACTCTCCAATCATGCTCTAAACATTGAGCATATTTTCCAGGATAGTTGGTAGGAGCTGGTCACAGAGCAAGAAAACCCAGCATTAGGACAGCGTGGCAGATCTTCTCTGCTGGGACATTTCTTCCTGACATTTCTTCCTCTTTGCCCATCAGTGGCTGGTTATGCCTGGGCAGGGTAAAGTTATAAACACCATTGCATCTGAAAACTCACCTATGAAGACAGGAGATTTTGGAGGAAATGCAGCTCTGGACGTCTGGGTTACTTGCCTCACTGCAAGCTACTGCTTCACAGCTGCCTCACATAGGGTGGTCACCACAGCACAGCTTGATGTTAGAAAAAGACTGTCCAGGGCTCAGAAGCTAAATCCTGCTTTGGCCACTGAAGCCAGCCACATCTTCCTACAGCCCTCCTGGGGGGCTGCAAGAACAAGTAACTACTAATATGCTACTAATGTGTGTCTTTTCTTGACCAGATGCAGCTACCTGAAAGCTCAGAGTCTAATTTGCTCTTGTCTTCTGGGATATCTCTTGCTTGTTGAACACCTTTTAATGCAGATTCAGCCTCTCTGTTGAACACTCTAGTATGAAGAAGGAATGTTATTCCTATTTCCCTGGAGTTATCTGCTTCGTTCCACTGGCTGTGAAAGGAACAGAGAGCAGCTACAGTGTAGATCAGAACCAAAGTAATAACACAGTCAAAAAGAGGTGCCCTCTGTGTCAGATGAGAGGTCACCCCTGTATCATGCTGCATGCCCTTTCTCACTGTTTGTTCAAACAAATTGTTTTCTGATGGTTCTGGTAGACTCAGATCTCCGGAGATACTAGTGCGCTTTTAGTACTAAAAAAAATTAATTAAAAATGTATAAACTTCTATAAAGTATAGAGGAAGAGGAGACAAAACTGAGATTTCCAATATCCTTTATAGGATATAAGGTTATTAAATTTGTGGCCAGTCTCAGAGTTACTCAAATTCCCCATATCTGCCCTGCCATTGGCCACTACAGTTTGCAGCCTGTCATTTAACTAATATCCACCCAGGCTTATTTCAGCTAGTAGCAACATATTTTGCCTTTCCTCATATGCTTGAGGCGACCTCTGAAAAAAATCTACTTTAACCATTGAAGCTAAATCCCCTGTCAGCCCAGAGGACTCATCATGTGTGTTTTATGTCCTTTGCAACAAAAGTCCTGGTGCTCAGCTCTGCACAAGCTGCCTGCAAACCAGGCAGCTATGCTAGAAGTGCCAGCCCTCATGCTCATGACCTTCTTCCCAGTCCAATCTTTGCTTTATTAATGAGAGCAGAGATTCTCTAGAACAATTAAAATTGAACTGCTGTAGGCACAGGCTGCCCATATGTAGTGGTCCTTCTGCACCAAGTTTAGGGAAAGTTTTTAGTCAATGCTCAGGAAACTCTTATTCACTCAATTACAGTTTAAAACATAGGTTAAATCTTCATTTTGCCATGATTCCCAAAATACACCTACCATAGTTCTTGTCTCAAATGCATGTATTGCATACATTCAGATGTGCTGTCTAGGCTGATAACAGACTTGGAGAATGACCTCAGGTTGAACTGCAGAGAAAAGAAATTGTTTCCTCATTAATATCTCTGCAAAATAAATGTCAACTGGAAAAACAGTTTCTGTGTAATCAATCTTAGCTCGTAGACACTGGAGTCTGACAATTCCTCTCATGGAAAGGAATATATTTCCCATAGATCTGTAGTGTTTCATACATTATAGCTTTCATAATAGCAAAAGCCAGTGCTTGGGTTACACTGAGCTTTTCTTTCTAACCCTTTGGTTTCACGTGATCATAATTCTCTGAAAAATTTCTGTGTTCAGACTAAAACTTTCACACTTTGTATAGGGCGAGAAACGATGATTTTTCTCTGACTGAAGAAAGTCTTTTTAGCTATCTTTGATTTATTTGAATGTGTGTAGGGGAGAATTACACTTTTATGGCTGTTTAAAATGTATTTTTCTTCTTGGCAACTAACAAGGCTAGAAAAGCCCTTTTCCTAACCTTCTTGGCATTTTCCTTCCTGAGAAGCTGAGCTTTTGTTGGGGTGGGTGGGGGAAATCATGTACAAGAAAAACAACTGAAGGATCACCTCCAAGCATGCTTAGCTGAGATATACCAGGATTTTCGTGGAAGGGGGAAGGGAATTGTTTAGCTCTATTTCTTGCAAGACAACACCATGTACAGAGTCTGCTGCTGAGCCTGGAGCTGATTTAGTTTGGTCACCAGGTTAAGGAAAGGAATGTGTGGCTGAGTGACACCTAATGCAGAAGGAAGGTGCATCTCTACTCACAGTCTCACCAGATTGTGAGATTTGGATTCTGAAGATGTTCATGTTTGCTGATGTTCTTCTAAAGAAGCTGCAGCTCTGAGAGTCAAATGATATGGGGTAATCTCACATTTCATTGCAAAATGCTTTCTCAACTTTACATTTATGTTGAAAAGTGTGAAAGCACCACTTGGCAAGGCTTCAAGATTTCCCTGATCGCACAACCCGGGACTGGTTCCCACCTTCCTCTTTTGCTTTTCCTGACCACCAAAAGCTGAGGCAAGTTGTTGCTAAACCCCTGGTCAAGTGGCCCTTGAGGAAGGGTCTTTCCCTGCTACAACCCTGTGCCACAGCTCCTGCAGCATCACATGCCCTCAGCATGCTGCTGTTGTCCCTGACCCACTGTGTTCATTCAGAAAAAAACCCCAAAACAAACACCTGCAAATCCTCCAAAATACTGGAGTGAATGAATGAACCTCACATTTTCAATAAAGCAGTGTTTTTAGCCAGTGCTGTGTTGCCCATGCGGATTGGTCGATGCATTTGAGCACCAGACACTGCCAGCTCCATGAGCTGAGTCATTTCCAAGGAGCAGCAGGATACAAGAGAAATAAAAACAGCTGCACAGTACTTTCCTCTACCCTGATTTCCCCTTACTAACAGGAAATGTCACGCAAAATGACTCTGTTAATGAGACAATAGGATTATATATCCTTTCAATGAAGGACAGCAGGAAGTTGAGAGGTTGGTCCCATCACAGCCACATTAATTTGTAGCCCCTATTTGCTGTGCTGTCTGCCCCAGTCTTGGTGACTGTGGCAGCTAATTCTTGCAGAATTTCAGCAAAACTCCGGGAATATTACCTGAAAAATATTTTTTCCTCTGCCTCTGGAATTGTTAGGGCACATAGTAATTTGTGCTTACTTTACTGCTTGGCTTTCTGACACAGGAAATGCAGATCATTCTGTTGGTTTGGCCTTTTTTTTTCTGTTTCTTATGTATGTCCCACATATTCTCTGCATCGATTCAGATACTGGATTCATCCTGTTCCTCAGAGCCTTTCCCCGTGAGATCTCTGCTTTCTATGCAAGAAAATCCTAGGTGGCATTTACGATCCATTGTACCTAGATCTAGGCATTGCCAACTATTCAATGCAGTTGGCTGTCCCACAGAGATACCTTCACATCATAATGTTTGTCCTCAGAGACCTTAATTGTATATCTATTGCTATTGCCTACTGATATTTGAATTTAAATCAAAGCTGGCAGCAATTGCCTAATATCAGCCTGCTTTTTTCAAAGTGTTCTTTTACAAAATACTTTATTACTTAACAAAATTCAAATCTCAAACAGCACCATGCCACTAATACCTCTAAGTGTTTGGAATAAAAATCTGACATCTGCCTGTTCTCAACTATCTTGACTAGCTTCAATAATTAGGCTGGAATAATCTATTAAAAGGATTAAATGATTCATTGCTCAATGGCTGTCATTTAGATCCCTCCAGCCTTGAGACCATACATCACACCGACTCAAATTGGAGGGCAGTCTGGGATTATATGGCCATTAGTAGACATTTTGGAGGAAGACGTGAGTCTACAACTGGCAGATAAACCTTATGATTTTCCTACTGATGCCTAAAGGAAGAAGTGTAAAGACCTTCTTCAAAAGGTGTTGTTCCTCTGAGAACTGTTGCTGTTTTATTACCTATAAAAATACCCCCAGACAAGACCAGGAGCTCATCAACCAGGCTTTGGATCCTGCTGAGCTGCTGTTTTCAGTGTCTTTTGGCAGGGACCTGAACAGCTTGATGTTCTTGTCCTACAGTCCATGCAGTGTCCAACCCCAAACCTGTGGGGCAATTCACAGGGTTAATGGAGAACTGAACTTGACAATGTACACTTAAAATGCAGCCAGAGACCAGTTGTCAGGAAATGTAGAGTCCACTGCCAGGTAGGAATATATTTTAAGACTGTAACACTGTGCATGAAAAGTATATTTACAACATAATAAGCCAGGCTGTATATTTCAAAGATCAATGAGAAGGGGCCAGTTTTGGTGACGTTTGAAGTCTATCTCCTGGGCTGTCACATATATTCAAAGAATGCCTGCTATACATTTAGATCAACCCCCATCCCAAATGGAGGGGAACGCGGCTCTCTCCTCATATGGGGCTAATCTCCGGGAAGGCGGCGTGAGCACATGGTACCAATTCCTGCACACTTTGGTCCCTTAACTCAGTCCTGAAGGCAGGGAGCTGAGGTGGGGGCAGGGGCAAAAGCCTGGTGTCACCCATTTATCTTCCCAGAGAGGGGTGCCTGCTGCTCGCAGGTGATCAGTTTTCCTTTCCTCCCGTAGCGGGGGAGAAATATGAGGGAACTAATCACAGGGAGCCATGCCTTGGGAGAGGAATGGCTCCTGATGGAAATGCAGAAACTGCTGCTCCCTCCCACATCCCAGGGCAATAGTGAAAAGGCAAATCGAACCCGGAATGAACTGCTGCCTTTCTCCACAGTTCTTGGGCAGCTGACTCCTGCTAAGCCAACCTTGTGGTTAAAATAAATACATTTAGCAGAAACAGCAAGTTAGCACGGAGAAGTGTGGCTTTGGGGAAGCAGGTCACCTACCATCAGAGGTGCCCTTTCAGCCCCAGAGGGGCTGGATTGAACCCACAGGAGCCAGCCACAGGGGAACTCTGCACACACAGGCTGTGGGTGTCAGAAGGTGCCTGTGCTAATGAATGGGTTAAGACACATACCTTCCAGGGGCACACTGTAGCAATGACTACACTGGGAGACCTGGCTGAGAACAGAAGACATTTTTGGGGAAAGAAAAAAATCTGTCAGTTATTATTGTCACATTATTTCTTACAAGATTCCAAAAGCTGTAACTACTTTTTTTTTTTTTTTTTTTTTTTTTTTTTTTTTTTTCCTTTGCAATGCCACATGAAATGAAGTAATTCCCAGCTTAGTTAGTCTTGAAACTTTTTGGTTTCCCAATCTCCTTTTCTTTCACTCTGAAGAAAAAAGTAGAAGAAGGACAAGTGTAATAGCATGAGAGGGGTAGTGCAAGAAGAAGTAATGTTAATGCTCCCAAACTTAGAAAAAACACAGTTTTCAAGGTAACAGTTAAACCAGGGGAGAGGGTGGGAAGAGGATCTCATGCTTAAAATTTCAAAACAGTAAATACTGATAAATATTTTTTTTCCCTAAACTTTGTTGATTCTTACTTTCCCAGTTACATTAGAGAAAAACTGTTTCTAGGAAAACCCATTGTGAGAATGGAGAGAATCAGAGCTGTGAAGTGCTTGCCTTCCCTAAGACACCTGCATGCAGACATTGTCTAAGCCAATCTATGCCCTCTGATACCCTGTATAGAAATGTCTCTGCCTCCAGACAGAGGGTTGGGAACTGCTGATAGAAAATCAGGCCAATTCCTCTTCTGCTGCAGCACAAGGCTTTGCTGAAGGAGTGCACATTCTTAGTGCAGAGATATCTATTAATCTGAAGTGGTTTACCCATGCATTTCAGAAGATGGCTTATTCCTCAGCAGTGCTAGATAGTCTGGCCTCCCTTTAGACATTAAAAGTGAATTGTCTCACGCAGCAAGAGCACAGATGTTGGCTTATTGAGAAGACATCCCAACACACTTTCAGGAGTTGGGCCTGCAGATGGAGAAGCTACTGAACCACAGATCTGCATGACCAGTCCTATTCACACCAGTAATTTTCAGATGCATGGTGGGGTAGAAGACTGCTATCCTGTGTCAAGATGTGGAGTAAGCCCTGGGCATGACCGTTGGTACAAATTAAGGATTCTGAGCTCCGTGTTCTTGTCTCTACACAGTTCTGGGGCACCAGAGGTAGCTCAGGGTGGTCCTGTTTATCAGGGTTTTCCATCTCTCCCAGAACCTGTTGTCTCCCTGCAGCAAAGCAGGACTTGATGTTGTGCCAGAGGAGATTTAGACTAGATATTAGGAATAATTTATTTACTGCAAGAGTAGTTCAGGCACTGGAACAGGCTGCCCAGGGAGGTGGTAGAGTCACCATCTCTGGAGGTGTTTAAAAACCGTGTAGATGAGGCACTTCAGGACATGCTCCAGTGGGCTGCTTTTTTTCCTTTTTTTTTTTTTTTTTTTTTTTTTTTTTTTGTTTAAAGTATGGTTGTGTGCGGCAGGGTTGCTGGTTGGACACAGTCATCTTATGAGGCCTTTTGTGACAATTCTCTGTGATTTTGTGTGACACAGCCTCAAGTACAAGCTCCCTTCATCCCACTCCCTGTCCATGCCCCAGCAACCACTGTCAGGCCTCAAACTCTTCAATCAGCTTTGTAAAACTTTAATTACGTGACTACAATCTGTCCAAGAATTTTATTACATTAATAGGAATGCTCCTAATTAGCATTTATTGTTTATATTATTGAAATTCTGAATTACACGACCAATTGATTTTTCCCCATTGCCCTCATTAAGTCACAGTGAAATGCATTTTAAAATAGATTGGCATTTAATTCCTTTAGAAAGCACTGATTAGATCAAGGGCCTGTTTCACTGCATTTGGTTGCATAAAGTCACGTTAGATTTTAATTTCTCCTTGTTAGTATGAAGCTGAGTCACCGACTGTGTTCCTCTTCCCCTGCCACACAGGCACCTACTGGAAAAATCCCCTCCATGGCTTAGACCAGGATTTTGGAATAAATGAAAGCAAAACAAATGTCTCCAGACAGTGGATTCAACACGAGATGAAATGCAAGTCTCAGCTGGGTGTTGAAAGTGTTCTGCTTGCCTCATAAGCCGACAGGATGGGGAAACAAACCTGGAATTATTAAAGGTTATTTGGCTAAATATACAGACTCTGATGTTTTCCTGTCTTCTCAAGGAAGGGTCTGTCTGTGCCTGCTGCTTGTCCCTTGTCTGCTCCTCCCCACAAGCTTGACCCAGCTCTGCTTCACATGGGTTGCCCAGGGAGGTTGTTGATGCTCCGTCCCTGGAGGTTTTTAAAGCCAGGTTGGATTAGGCTTTGTGCAGTCTGGTCTAGTGGTAGGGTTCCCTGCTCATGGCAGGGGGGTTGGAACTTGATGATCTTTAAGGTCCCTTCCAACCTTAGTGATTCTATGATTCTATACAGAGCCATGGGAACTCTAGGCATGGATGGTGCTGAGGTCCAGCAACCAGAACAGGTCTCTGGTTGAGGCAGATGTTTCATGCATAGCTTCATCAGAGCACTAGGTCCTCATTAAGTTTTCTTTCTGTGTAATAGCATAACAGTGTCTCCCTATCTCCTGTGTTTCATCAGACTGAAAATACGTGGCTCCACGAGGACCTCCATAGCTTCATAAATATTAAATCCAGCTTTCCTCTAAGCTTGTTGCATCCCACGGGGACAACTTATATGGTCTAGGGGGTATGTCTTCTTGACCTCCTTGCAAATCCTGAAATATGGTCTGAGCAATGTCACAAGCTGCTGTATGAATTGCTCTTGTTCATCATATTTCTTGGGTGACACTCGGGTAGCTCTGCAGACAGTGGAGTGTCCAGCAGACCAAACACTGTGCTGTGGTGTGAGATTAAGAGATGCTGCAGTCTCCTGCCTTGGCTAGAACCTGGCCAGCAAGTCCTGTCTACATAATGTGGGAAAAGTTTTCTTCCAGATCAGGAGGCTGATATATGTGTAATCAGGGCAAGGCAGAAACTTAAAAAAAAATCACTCTTCTTTCATCATCTAATGCGTCCTTGTACATCATAGAGTCACAGAATGGTTTGGGTTGGAAGGGACCTTAAAGATCATGCAGTTCCAACCCTCCTGCCATGGTCCGGGACAGCTCCCACTAGACCAGGCTGCTGCAAGCCCCATCCAACCCAGCCTTGAGCTTCCAGGGAAGGGGCATCCACAGCTTCTCAGGAAAACCTGTGGAAGTGTTTCACCACCTTGGCAGGAAGTAACATCTTCCTAATATCCTATCTAAATCTACCCTCTGGCAGCTTGAGGCTATCACTCCATGCACTTGTAAAAAGCCCCTCCCCAGCTTTCATATGTAGCCCCTTCAGGTACTGGAAGGCACTATAAGGTCTCCTCTGAGTGTTCTCCAGGCTGAAGAGCCCCAACACTCAACCTGCCTCCATAGCAGAGGTGCTTCAGCCTTCTGACCATCTTCGTGGCCCTCACCTGGATTCTTTCCAACAGCTCTATGACCTTCTTGTGTTGAGAGCTCCAGAACTGAACACAGCACTGCCAGGGGAGTAGCACAGGAGCGAAGTAGAAGGGGAGAATCCCCTCCCTTGACCTGCTGACCACTCTTTTTATCCAATGACTCAGACAAAGACAACAGAAACAGATTTTTCCAGACAAGCGTGGTGAAGGGGGACAAATCCGTGTTGTCCATATCTGATGCCTGGTGTTTCTGTCATTGTGCATGACAATCAGCACAGCCTGTGCTGGGCTGTGGTTGCAGCTGTGCTGGAATCACTGTGTGCATCGGCTGGTGGCAGGGCTCTGCAGGACACCCGGGAGGGTATGTCCTTACAGATCCAGCTTTGCATGAGGCAAGGAAACACCCTGGTGCATCAGCTCTTAATGCCAAAAGGAGAAACGCATGAGGATGAGAGCGAATCTGCATGTGGCTGAAGAGGGATGTTGCAGGACACTTTCCTTCTGTGCGCTGCAGGCACTTTGCTCCTGCAAAGCAACACAATCCCTCCCCCCAGGAGTGGCTCCTCTCAAGGGTCCTTTCAGTCGTTGCATGTTTCCCTTCCCTGCTTCAGGGATGATTCTCTTTATTTCCTTGTAAAACCCAAACTGAAATTTGTCAAAATGCCTTTTGGGGCATGCCAGTTGCTGGGCCAAGACTTTGTCTGCAGGGCTGCATGCTGGGGAAGTGTTGGGGGCAGTCCTGGTCTGATGCCACCATCTGCTTCTGTAAAACTGGTGCTGAGAAAAAAACTGGCAATAAAAACTCCTGATGCTGGGGCTCCTCTCATGCTGGTTTTAAATGTGAAGCTAGAAAAACTTGGTGTTAACCCGTAGGTTTTGTTTGTTTTGTTGTTTGTTCAGATTTTTTGTTGATTTTTTGTTTGCTTGTTTGTTTTCTATTTATTAAAAAAAACAACAAAAAACAAACAGGTTTATTTCCTGTTGCTTTTTTAAACTATTATTATTTTTTTCCCACCAAAACATTCACCTGCTTTAAATATGGTGGGGAACTGTCTGCTGAAAATTCTGTCAAAAGTAAAAAAAAAAGAAATTGCTCTTCAGCTTACTTGCTCAGGTGGAAACAAAATTTGACACCCCAACCCTCCACCTGGCCATCTGTGGAATCTGTAAGTAAAAGTTCTTTTTCTTTTTTCACATTGGCAGGGCCAGTGAGACAAAAATGTCTTTTTGCCCCATAACTAGTTAAAATCTGGGGTCGACCTGACCTTGCAAGCTGGTTGTGCAACATCAGCTCACCTGTGTAAGGACCTAATCCTCCAACTTCAGCCCTGCCCAATCTGCATCCCGGGAGTCCTGGGTTCTAAATGCATTGTTGGCCAAAAGGGCTTTGAGGCCTTGAGCACAGGCTTTTTACAGCACAAAATGTGTCCCTGGGGACCCGGGGCTGAGCCTCAGTGCAACAGGGGGACATGTTGCAGTGGTTGTTTGGATGGGGGATGCAGGGGTAGTGACAACACCAGGGACTATTTTTAACTCTCTGATAGCACTTCAAGCCCTGTCAAGGCACAGGAAAGGGTAAGATCAGGGTCTCACTTTGTAGGAGGGGAAACTGAGTCACAGAGCAGTGGAGCATTTACTCTGGAGCCCTGCCAGAGCTGGGAAGGAATCCAAGCATCCTTATTGTCAAGCCCTTGACCCAGACACCACCCCATGACGCCTCTTTATTAAGCATCCTCTAAGATGTCTTTAAAAAGTCTTACAGAAAGGCTCTCTTGTTCTCTTGCAAGCTCTATATTAGCATCTGAAACACCCGTGATAAATTTGAGGAGGGAGGGGGAGGCGAAAACGCATGAGTAGCTACTTTGATTAGGTAATAAAGTATCAATTTATTTTTTATAAATACAGGGAAAATTCAAACCAGCTGGAACTTGCAGTACCTCTTTGCTCACCACATTTCTGACTAAATTCCCTCTGACTCCCTGGAATCTACCACTGAGCCTTATCATGCCGGAGGGTGTGTGGGCACTTCCTTTGCTGTCTCTCTGCTGGTCAGCCCGCCACATACATAGGGGTGTAGAAGGGGGACTTTTACAACTGTTTTCACTGAATGTTTCCCCTCCTGAATGCCTTTTCCACAAGAGCTGCAAAGCCCGTGGCACCTGGGGCTTTGGGAGAGCCGTTTATTTACATGACAGCTCATGTTGCTGCGAGCGCTGGTGGCTTGTGAGGGGTGGTAAGGAGGAAAAGGCTGGCCTGGGTGGGCAAGCCCATGTGCACACACCCCTTGGGTGCCTGCTTCTCTCAGCACGTTTATGACATGTGTCACTCCAGCATGACCTCCAGAAAGACACAGAGAGCCTGGGGTTTGAGGAAGAGCAGGCTGCATAAGAGCAGGAGAGCAGTCATGAGCCTGCGGAGAGGGTGGGAATGATCCATAGCCATTGGACAGGAAAGAAGAAACAGGTTTAAACTGCAGGAAGGGGATTTCAAGCAAGATACGAGTAAATCAAAGTGACAAGAATTAAGTGTTTGCTGACTGTCTGGAGAGAAGTAGACTTGCTATTTTGGGGAAATCTTCGAGAATAACATGCCTGCCAGGAATGGTTGGAGAAAGATATGTTTTGGGGAAGGAGATGAGTGATGGCTCTCTGTGTCCTTTTCAGCCCTCTCAGCTGTGACCCCATATCCCATAAGATACAGCAGGAGTTGCTGTAGTGCTGGTGAGAAGCAAATATCCTGAGTGCAGCCTGAAGGCAATCCCCACTGTGTTTGCTCTTCACCCGCCCAGGGCCTGTGCTGCATTAGGCAAAAACTCATTGAACTGAGATGTTCCAAACCCCCCCAAGATTCCACCACTAGAAGTGGCATCTTCTGACAAAGCTTGTCTTAAATCATGACACTCAGAAATGACTCTGGGTAACGGCACATACATTCTTCCATCCTCATGTTGATAAAAGCAAAGGTAGATTAGTACAGAGTGGAAAGATCCTGTTACTGGAGGGGGTTTCTGCTGGGGTCTCTTGAGTGTTTGGGAGTCATCCTGCAGGGGGGGAGAAGATGTGGGGGCCCTGGTGCAGTGCTGCACTTTTCCAATCCGTGCTGAACAGTTCTGCATCTGTAAGATCCAAATCTTTCACTTCTTGCAATTTTATTTTTTTTTTCTGGTAGGAAGGCTGTATTTTGCAACACACTGAACCCCACAGACAAACCAGGATTCTATTTTAGACTCCAAATTGATGTATCCAACTGGCAAGGAAATTAGCATGAATTAATTAGAGAGAAGATGAAAGACTTGAGTGAGCAGTGTAGTGAGCAACAGCCTTTATTAAAGCTCCACGATACATTCTCCGCTTATTGTAGGATATAGCATGCAACAAATACTAGACCTGAGCAAGCAGCTGACTGGAACTGACAGGATGGTATCGTGCTAAGATGCCAGCTCCCTTGGTTAGGAATCTGCGTGCTTTGGTTGCCAGAGGCAGTTTTGTCCTCTGGCACCCTCCTCTAGCCATCCCCTCCTGCACGGCCGCATCGGGCCCTGCAGCTTCTCACACAACTTCAGCTTCTTATAAACAAGCCTCTGTACAGCACAGCGGATGAAGAGGCTAGCAAACAGTCTGATAAGTAATAGCTTCGCTGGCAAACAATTCATCACGTCAACAAGAGCGTTTAAGGGGGAGAAAGGGGAGGCAGCCAGCAAGCTGAAACTCAAGAGAGTTCAGCCGCTGGGAGCTGTTGGTAAAGGCAACACGGGCAATTCGCAAGGGTCCGTGTGTCTCTCTCCATCCTCCGGCGCAGCACAGGCCACGGTCTCGGCTTCAGCTCAGGGTGCCAACGCGTGTCACTTCAGAGCTCTGACTCCTCCTGGCTTTTTGTCAGCACCCTGGAAGGGCACAAGGACACACTTGCTGAGTTAACAGAGCTTGGGGCAGAGAATTAGAGCAGAGCTCAGTGCCCCGTAACCCTGCCCTCAGCTCATCCTGTCATTTTAGAAGAGGGATAAAGCATGTGTTGCATTCAGGTCCTCCAGGACAGCAGCTGATTTTAATGAGACATTAATGTAGCTTTACCTCTGTAGATTTAAAGGAATCACTTGGCTCCTCAGCAGTGCCCTCCTTCGTCTCCTCTTCCTCCTCCTGCTCTTTAATTGCTCCTTTCTACCCCCTGCTGCTCCTTCAGACCAATCAACTCCCTTCAGTCTTCTGATACACGTTATATATTTCTCGTTATTTGGGTTTATGCTGTTAACTATTTGCTCTTTGAATTCCCTCTTGGCCCTCAAGTTTCCACCATAAATGTGGTAAGTTACAACATCTGTTCTGCCAGGGCCAGACTCCTGCTCTCAAAAGATTGTTGTTCTGCTAAAAAAGCCAGAAAGCCCTGCAACTCATGGCTCTTGGTGTATTTTCCTTCATTTTTGAGGGAGCACCACAACCCTCTGCATGACACTTCTGTGGCCGTGGAAATGCAAGTTTGGTGTGACAAGCACATTTTGAAACCTTTTGTCAATGTTGAGATTAATTTGAGTGAGAAAAGATGCTGCTTCAGTCAGAAATAAGCCCTTCTACAAGCACTAAAATTGTATTTTGACATTTTCCACATGAAAAGTGGATTATTTTTTTCTTAGCAGAGTTATCATCAGGAAATGTTGTGAAGCTCTAGAAGGAGACAAGAGGCTTTCTTTGAGCCAGAAGAATACTTTTCACCTTCTAAGTTCACTTGAGGTTTTACTTCTATTGCAAAACTATTTTTCAACTGTAAAATTGAAGCTAGCTCGAAAAAGAAAAAAAAAAAAAAAAAAAAAAAAAAAAGGTTTCTTTTATTTCTATCTAAGCCCAGTTCTTTATCCAGCTTCACTTAGGTATTTTTTTTTTCCATGTAAGTCAGCAGCAGCGTGAAACCAGGCTGTAAACCACTGGGTAAGGTGATAGAGGACTTCTGTAAGGTGGGAAACACCTCAAGGAACAGGGCAGGATGGAGCAAATAACATCACCTCAAAGGGCTGTCAAATGCTGGGGAAAAGACAAACATCTTCCCTCACAAAGCTGGACGTCAGCAAAAAACTGTGGTTCTTTGCCTGCCTGCCACCAGCACAGAGGCTTTTCCACAAGAACTTGGAAAATTGAGTTACCATGGTACACAGGCTGACAGTGGAGAAACAAGTCTGAAGATCATGCCAGGAGTGATGGAGAGCAGGTCTCAGTGGGTACTTGTGGCCTGGTGGGGTGGACGTGCGTGTTTTGGGCTCTCTGCTCAGTTCCTGCACTGCTCCTGAGCACGCAGAGCTGGCATGGCTGCTCTTGCCTGCTGCACCTCCAGTGGCAAAACATAAAGAGCCTGTCTTCAGGGAAGTTCATGGCAGTGGAAGGCTGGCAGCCATGGAGCCCAGCATTTTCTCTTTCTCCCTAGAAAAGGATGGACAAACTTTGCACGTGCTCTCTGCCTCTTTTAGCGGAACTCAGCATGGGCTAGGAGCACTATCTGGGGCAGCTGGAGAGTCAGAAGGTGACCTGGGTTCAATATCTTGGCTTTCCACCACAGAGGTCATCCCAAAGAGCAGAGAAGCGGTTGTGTGAGAACCTGGGGGGAGTTCAGTGATTTTAAGAGGTTTTCCGTTCCAGAATGGAACAAAAGCCAGGGAGATTTAACCATCTTCTTGAAGGAAAGCAGCAGGGGAAAAAGGAAAGATGTGGAGATGACTCAAAGGGTTCTGCTTCCATTTCTGCTTTTTTTTTGTTTTTCATTCGGTTTTACAATGCATTTCCCTTTTTGAAATATGGGAAGAAGTCATGTTGAAACACTGCACTCCAGAAAGACTCAAATGAAGCATTTCAACCTTATCAAAGTGCACATCCTTTTTTCCCCTCCTTCTCCTCAAAAACAGTTTCATCCAAAAGGTAACACTTTGAAATTAAACACTTGGCTTTGGATCAATTGACCTTTCCATGGGAATATCGTGTCAGTGGAAGGAGGTTACTTGGTTTGAGAGGAGATCTGGCATGCTGTCGTGCCTGAACCACCAAGAACGGTGGTTCAATACCAGATACCTTCTGTGTGGGAATTACCTCAGACAGGACCATAAGATCACATTGAATCAAACAGAAAATCCCTCTAAATAATCTGCCCCAGTGCTACAAAAACCCCAAGGTTGTGTATCAAACCAGGGCAAACACATAACGATTTTTCTTGAGAACTGTCTTTCAGCTTGCAACTGAACACTGCTCCAGGATTAAGCATTTTTGATTAATTCTCCCCCTGTGAAATAATCCAGGTCTTTTTTAGAACCCTTTTTTTACCAGCAGTGTTTATACCAAAATTTTTACCACCTACAGCGAGAAGTTACACAGGTTAACTTTCATATATGAAGATCCAAATCTCTTTGCTTCTCTTGAACCTTCTTCCTTTTAGTTTTGTGTACTGCTGCCTCAGATTAGACAAAAACGCATCCACTGCCAGTCACCTGTTCCATGTTATTTTAGAGTTCCTGCTGTTCTGCTCTACCCCTCCTCATTCATCATCCAGGCATTACACAGACTGAAGAGTCATAATCTGCTAGTCCATGCAGCCCTGCTTCTTGCTTCTATGGGGCAGTTGTTCCTTGCCCCTAGTTACTCTTCGGCTTGAAGAAGTCTCAGTTAACCCACGTCCTCTTACAAAAATAAAAAAATAAAATAAATAAAAATTAAAATAGATTAATTATAAAAAGAAGCTAGAAGCTGCTCTGTATCTCTGTACCTCTGATCATGCCAATACTTTTTTCTTCCTTCCTTATTCAGGAGAATGCATGTCTCTCAAAGTCTCTTGCACAATGTCAAAAGTGCCTCTATTCTGAATTGAAATAGGTAACTTTCTTTGAATGAATTAATGAAAACTTTCCTCTTTACCTTCTAAAAATACAGCTTGAGCTGATTGGAGTAGTTGTGATACTTCTATCAATTTTGCCAAAATACTTCAGGCTGAAAAAACACTGGAAACCGTTTCTGAAGTATTGGAACATCCTGAGTTTGTGTTTTGAAAGTGAAATATTTGGATTTTTCTGCAAAGTGGTATTTGACTCTAAAAATTTAGAGTGGAGAACAAGAGATGTCCTATATGCTCATGGACAACATGTGTCTCTTTAACACAGAGAAGCAGTAGTGTAAGAGACCTACAGTACTGGAGGGCAGTGATCAGACTGGAGGAAAGAATCTGTAGTCTGGGAGTGAAGAAGCAGCCAATGTGATACAATTTCGCAGCTGATTTCAAACTGGCCAAACTGCACTGAAGTTTTCTCTTTTCAAAGGAGAAAAGCCCTCACACCCCCAGTCTCAGTCAGACAGGCTGAAATCACCCAGCTCCCTGCAGGAGGCTGGTGACATCCCGAACACTGCAGCTTTAGGATGGGTTCCCAGTTGGAAACCAGTGCTCTTAGGAGCAAATGGGCTGCAATTACTTTGATGAGTGCCCAACGAGCCACTGGCCTTCCCCAAAAAATCAGTCTGTGAAACACAGGCTGCCCTGCTCAGGCTGGTCCTGCCTTGGAGGATGTGATCCTCTGACTCTGGCAGATTCCAGGCTGTGGTGGAGGCAGCAGAGTGAGGAGGTGAAGAGGCTGGGGAAGAGGGGAGTGATTCTTGTTCCGAGCACTCCTGAGCCACTGCTTAAATCATTTAGTGCCATATAAATGATGGTGTAATTTAGCTACATAGCATTTCATGCTCAATTAGTGCTACGTTAGAGGGAGGCAGTTCTCCGTGGAGAGTGAAGCTAGGGAATTTCACTCTGCACTTGGGGGGGGGAAGTATCTCTTAAAGATAAAGGGGTAACCATGGCAACAATACAATTCTGGGAGAAGCAGGGAGGAGAGGAGGGGCTGCAAAGGAGGAAAAGGTAGATAAGAGACAGGCCACCAATAGGTCTTATTTGGGAAACAGATATATCTGGTAGAGAAACAGTGCTGCTGGATGCTGCAGGCAGCATCTCTGTAGGAACAGACCAGTTTGGTGAGGGTGGTTCACCCTATGGACATGGTTGCTCCTACCAAAGCAAGCCCAAGAAGCTGAGTTGGTCAGTGAGAGAAGTGAAAGGGAAGATCAGAAGCCCTACAGCCAACATCCCACAAGAGAAGCCTGCTGGGGAAAGCAGAGTGGGCTGGCGATCACACCAGAGCTTGAGGAACAGTGCTCGAGGTGGGTTCACATCCATGGAGGTGCACCAGCTAGCTGTGAGCTCCAATCCATCATACCCATCAAAATGCAGGGGTCTGAGAACTCTGGGGAGCTCTCTTCCTCCTGCCCATCTCCCCCACCTCTGCTATCTGAGCAGGTAAGACAAGAGCCACAGAAGTGTCCCTCTATGGAAGAACATTGAAGCAGCTTAGAGCTGAACACCACAAGGAAGATTCACGTCCCTCCCAGCCTGTGGAACCAGGCACCTCGAGGTCCCTAGTTTGCACAGAACACCCAGCAGCACTCTTTGAATTAGTGGGTCAGTCACAGTGGGTCAGTCACAGTGATGCTGTGACAGTCACAATTTGGCAGAGCTCCAAGATGTTGACTCCTCAAGAGGACATTTCCTTTGGAGCTCAGAGGCCCACCAACTATGTCTTGAGCAACCATGTCCTCACCCCGTGCCTAAGGAGGCAATTCCCCAGACTAATACATCTCTGTGATGGAAAGCATTTCCTGATGTTCAGACGCAATTTTTCTTGCTTGATTTCATTCCCTTCCTCCCAGCAAAACCACCAGGGGACCCTTAATAACCTCCCCCTCCTCCTGAGTTCTTGCAGGAAGGCAAGTCCCCCTCTTACTCCTCCTTCAGGCTTTTCCCCACAGACTTTTCATCACTTCTGCCCCTTTCTGAAGTGCCTTCATATTTCTGGCAACTTTATGGTGTCCAGGAAGTCACACAAGCACTGTCCCCAGGAGAGAAGTCTGATCCAGATGGGTCCTGCCTGTCTCCAGATGTCTCCTTGCACAAGACCTGTGTGCAGGCAGCAGCACATTCAGCCAGCTCCCTTATGGAGTGCAATGGTAGGGTCAAGCCTACCCGTGCTCTTGGCCTTATCTTTGTACTTAACTTAAATAATAGCAGCAAAAACTAACCTTCAGACTTTCTACTTCATTGTGGCTTCTTCCTGGAGTCCCAGTCCCTCGAGTCCACTGCTTCCCTCTCCCACAACATCTGAGTCCCTCCTGCAATTTTAAGTCAAGGTGCATTTAGCTGTAGGTTGAACAAGCTAGAACTTCCCAGGAGCTGCATTCAATGCACCTGATACCAGATTGTTTCATCTTAAGAGAAGAGGAGGCTGTGCTGCCCAAAAAGGTGCTATATTCACAACTAAAAAGATATTGAACAAGCACAGAGAAGAGTAAAGCTTTACTAAAGGGAGACCAGCATAAGCTTCCTTCTTTAACAGGCTCCTGCAGGTCTGGGAATGAAACAGAAGCTGTCCTTTTGAGATCTTAACCACAGGTGTGGAAAATATGTGGGGAGCAACTGGCTGTGCTTTGAAGTTACAGACAGCAGTGTGGGGTAAATGCAGGCACTGAAATAGCAAAGATGGCAAAACCAAGTACTCCACAGTATCTAGATAGGACAAAAAAAGAGGAATGCAGCTCTGTAGTAAAGGCTGTAAAGAGGATATAAACTGCTCAGTGGATATGCCAGCAGTTGTGGAATGAAAAGAAATGAGATGCATCATAAGGTATTTAAACATCCTCTTCCAGCCAAGTAATTCTGGAAGAAAACCTCGGGTCATCTGTCACAACCCCCCTTTACAGCACAGCCCTCTTGTGTGGAGCAGGGAGTTGCATCTGGTTTCTACTGAACAGCATCCAGCAATATGTATTTGACTGGAGCATCTTACAGAAAATCATCCCTTGCTTTAAAGATGTGAAGAAATTACCACGTCCCAGAAGTTACCACATCTCTGGGATTGTGTCTGGTCACATTTTCTGCTGCAAATCTGGCCTTAAGTATTACTGGAATTTCTCTTAATTTCCAGCTGTTGTGTCTTTTGTTCCTTTCCCCATGTGATTGAAGAGTCCTTTGCACCTTGTATTTTCTTCCTGGGAAGGCACTTGCATGCAGCAATCAGTTAAATTTCACTCTTCTTTTTGATGAGCTAAACAGATCAAGATTTTTTATTTCTCATTGCAGTGCTCTTTTTCTTCCAGATCCACAGTATTTTTTGTGGCTTTCTCCTGCACCATCTCCACTTGTTCAAAATTCAACATCTAACATATAATTTTCCTGCCCTCATCTTCCTCCCCAGGAGTTTCACTCATAATTCTATTGAGATGTGGAAAATTAGTCTTTCTGAAGCATTCAGTGTGCTTGCATGTCTGTTCCCTCAGCCAGGACTGTCCTCCAAAAGATGACATAAACGAAATAAAATTAAAATTGCTTGTAACATCCAGCCACCAGTTTCAAAAGCACTGATCTTACTGATCCCTTCATGCTTACTTATCTATCTATCTTACTGACACAGTGCTTCTTAGCACTGGTGCCATATCTCTGGTGTTGGGAATGACAGCATCTCTAATTTTAAGCACATGCCTGAAGCTTGTTTGGAGTAGCTTGACATCTGTAAGGGAGCCTCTAGCTCTGGAGGGGTTTGGACACCTTATTGCATATGTGTGTAGTGCCCCTTCGCAGGGCAAAATAAAACCTCTGAAAAAGCCGTGCTGTGTGATTTGCCCTGAACTTGCTTTCCCTCAGTATCTCACAGCATTCATCTCATATTTTCTGCCTGGGCTCCTTTTCTAGACCCTGTTCATCACAGCAGCTCCTCTTCCACAGCCTGTCCCAAATTCATCCCTTGACCTTGATAACAAAAAGCAAGCAGCTTTACAGGGTCAGCCCTTGCTCTGCAAATTCCTCCTTGTGGCTCTGTCTAGGAAGTTGTGCTGTTTTGGATCATCCCAGGGTGTTATTAATGTGTTGTTTACTTCTCCCTCTCTGTCATTAATAAAGATGTTAAACTAAACCAGCTCCAACATCGATCCCTGTGGCACCTTCTGGACACTTCCCTTCCCACATGGTCCCCTGCAGTTTATCATGGCTCTGTATTTACACACCTTAAGCCTATTTTCCACCAGGTGTCTCGGCTTTTATCCAATCCAATCCAGTCGGAATTCATTTGCCAGGTACGATTTTGCAAGGCACTGTATCAAATAATTCATTAAAGGTGGCCTCTAGATACTTGCATTTTTCTTCTCTTAATACAAATGGCTCCACCTGAAGAGATAACACACAGGGGAAGAGAGAGCCATGTTTCATACACAGGAAGTGGTTATCAGCCCAGGTGTTAAAGTTAAGGGGTGTAAAATAATGCTAATTAAAATTGCCCTGGTGTTTGATTCTGGTCACTTTTACCTGGTGTGAATGCTTTTGTGTTACTTTGTCTGAAATGCAACTGCTGTTTTTTAAGAACTTGACACATCACAACTCTGAAGGGAAGAGGTTTCCAAAGTGCTTAGTGATGATAATCACAGGCATGTTTCCTGGAAAACCTCACACTGATTTGAGGTGATACTGACACCACTTGCAAATTTCAGCCAAATTCAGCAGAGAAGGGCGTGGGAGGGGATGTCTGTCCAGGGCAGTGTTAGATCCTGGCTATTTTCAATGTCAAATGTTTGATTTCCAGGTCAGAGCACTTCTGTGGGCAATGGGAGAAAACCAAGTGATGGACTTGCTGTATGGACGGGACAGTTGTCACTGTCCCTCCTTGCCTACCCTAGCAGGGAGCCCTGGTTCCTGCCCCTGGCCACAGTCCTGGCCACAAGGGTTTTCTCCCAGCTCACACCAGCCCTCTCTAATGCTGCTGGAGGAGGTGGGAAGATCTCTTAGCTTGCTAACCTGGGAGAGGGTCTCTAAATCTGGGGCATCTTCCCCCAGAAGTGCAGAGAGCTGCCATTTAGGGAATATGAGCAGCCGAGGGACTAATACCAGGACAAACCTCGATGTGCTGCAGGCAAGGTCTGCAGTTAATAAGCATCACGGCAGGTCAGAGAGGGATCACATTCCCATTGCCCTACTTCATCTTTTCCTCCTTCTTCTAGCAAGGCTCTCTATTACAAAATGCACAAGTCAGGCAGAATGTCCCATCTACCCCGGTTTGTGTGCATGCGTTTTTGTATGTGTGTGTGTGCGATCATTTTTCTCTTCTGTCAGAAGGCAAAGCCAGCTTGTGAAGAAGCCATTAATCTGAGCCCATGCCTTGTTCTCCTTCTGCTGTGCAGGACTCCAGAGGACGTGCTGAAACAAGCCCTTCTGCTGTGCTAATGCCTCCTAATCTTCCCCTCTACCCTCATAGTCCTCAGCAAAGTCTCGCTGAGCTCTGGGGCTATATGTCTTCGTGGCTGCTCACCAGGGGCATCATTAGGAAAGGGCTCTTAAATGGCTTGACATTCATGGCTTCCCAGAGGAATGCAGCCGCTGACAGATCTCTCCATTTGGAATATGAAATCTATTTGTTCAGATGCATAATGACCGATTTGTCTTCTCCGAGGAGCTGCTGCTGAGTCCTGGGACAGCTAGTTATGGTGCTACAGGCCAGCAGCTGCGAGCTGAAATCACAGTGGGCCAGCTCTAAGTGACACTGATTAGAGAAGGAAGTAAAAAAATGGCCTTGGGGAGCAGAAGAAGGTGAGGAATTACAGGCCTTGTCCATGAATGGAGAATCTCTGGAGAAACAGAGTGTGCCCCCAAGGCACCCGAGCAGGACAGCATGCTGGAGCATACTGAAGCTAGAGAGAACAAAAGGCAGCAGATCTGGCCTGGAGGAAATGTTGGTTCATGGTGCTATTTGCCCTAAGAAGCCTTGACTGTGGTCACATGGTTAGTGATGTGTTACATCACTTAGATACACACAAGTCTATGGGGCTGGATAGGTTACATCCTGGAGTGCTGAACTGCTGGAAGTGCTGACTAAGTCACTCTCCATCATTTATCAACAGTCTTGGCTAACCAGGGAGGACTCAGTGGATTGGAGGTTGGGAAATGTGAGGTCCATCTTCAAGAAGGGCCAGAAGGAGGATCCAGGTAACTACAGACCTGTCAGTCTGTAATGGTACTGGGGAAGGTTACAGAGCAGATCACCAATACCAGGACAAACCTCGATGTGCTGCAGGCAAGGTCTGCAGTTAATAAGCATCACGGCAGGTCAGAGAGGGATCACATTCCCATTGCCCTACTTCATCTTTTCCTCCTTCTTCTAGCAAGGCTCTCTATTACAAAATGCACAAGTCAGGCAGAATGTCCCATCTACCCCGGTTTGTGTGCATGCGTTTTTGTATGTGTGTGTGTGCGATCATTTTTCTCTTCTGTCAGAAGGCAAAGCCAGCTTGTGAAGAAGCCATTAATCTGAGCCCATGCCTTGTTCTCCTTCTGCTGTGCAGGACTCCAGAGGACGTGCTGAAACAAGCCCTTCTGCTGTGCTAATGCCTCCTAATCTTCCCCTCTACCCTCATAGTCCTCAGCAAAGTCTCGCTGAGCTCTGGGGCTATATGTCTTCGTGGCTGCTCACCAGGGGCATCATTAGGAAAGGGCTCTTAAATGGCTTGACATTCATGGCTTCCCAGAGGAATGCAGCCGCTGACAGATCTCTCCATTTGGAATATGAAATCTATTTGTTCAGATGCATAATGACCGATTTGTCTTCTCCGAGGAGCTGCTGCTGAGTCCTGGGACAGCTAGTTATGGTGCTACAGGCCAGCAGCTGCGAGCTGAAATCACAGTGGGCCAGCTCTAAGTGACACTGATTAGAGAAGGAAGTAAAAAAATGGCCTTGGGGAGCAGAAGAAGGTGAGGAATTACAGGCCTTGTCCATGAATGGAGAATCTCTGGAGAAACAGAGTGTGCCCCCAAGGCACCCGAGCAGGACAGCATGCTGGAGCATACTGAAGCTAGAGAGAACAAAAGGCAGCAGATCTGGCCTGGAGGAAATGTTGGTTCATGGTGCTATTTGCCCTAAGAAGCCTTGACTGTGGTCACATGGTTAGTGATGTGTTACATCACTTAGATACACACAAGTCTATGGGGCTGGATAGGTTACATCCTGGAGTGCTGAACTGCTGGAAGTGCTGACTAAGTCACTCTCCATCATTTATCAACAGTCTTGGCTAACCAGGGAGGACTCAGTGGATTGGAGGTTGGGAAATGTGAGGTCCATCTTCAAGAAGGGCCAGAAGGAGGATCCAGGTAACTACAGACCTGTCAGTCTGTAATGGTACTGGGGAAGGTTACAGAGCAGATCACCTTGAGTGCCATTACACACCATTTACAGGACAATCAGGGGATAAGGCCCAGCCAGTATGGGTTCATGAAAGGCAGGTTCTGTTTGATGAACATGATCTTCTCTGACAACATGACCCCCACTTAATGGATGAGGAAAAGTGTGTGGATGTTGCTTACCTGGACTTTAGTAAAGCCTTTGACACTGTTCCCCACAGCATCCTCATGAAAAAACTGGCTGCCCGAGGCTTGGACTGTTTGGTATCTCTATCAGTGATCTGAACAAGGGGACTGAGTGCAGCCTCAGTTAGTCTGTAGATGACACGAGGTTGGGCAAGAGTGTTGATGTGCCTGAGGGTGGGAAGGCTCTGCAGAGGGAGCTGGACAGGCTGGATCGATGGGCCAAGGCCAATTGTATGAGGGTCAGCAAGGCCCAGTGCTGGGTCCTGCACTGGGGTCACAGCCACCCCAGGCAGCACTACAGGCTTGGGGAGGAGTGGCTGGAAAGCTGCCCAGAGGAAAAGGACCTGGGGGTGCTGGTGAACAGTGGCTGAACATGGGCCAGTGTGTGCCCAGGTGGCCAAGAAGGCCAACAGCATCCTGGCTTGTGTCAGGAATAGTGTGGCCAGCAGGACCAGGGCAGGGATTGTCCCCCTGTGCTCAGCACTGGTGAGGGGGCACCTTGAATCAGGTGCTCAGTTTTGGGCCCCTCACTACAAAAAGGACATGGAGTGGCAACGAAGCAGGTGAAGGGTCTGGAGAACAAGTCTTACAAGGAGCAGCTGAGAGAACTGGAGATGTATAACCTGGAGGAAAGGAGGCTGAGGGGAGACCTTACTAGCCTCTACCACCATCCGAAAGGAGGCTGTAGTGAGGTGGGAGTTGGTCACTTCTCACTAGTAACAACTGATAGGAAAAGCAGAAATGGCTTCAAGTTATGCCAGGGAGGCTTACATTGGACATTAGGAAAAACTGCTTTACAGAAGGGGTTATTGAGCACTGGAAAGGGGTGCCCAGGGCTGTGGTTGAAGCGCCATCCTTGAATGTGTTTAAAAATTGTATAGATATGGTTCTTAGGGACATGGTTTAGCAGTGAACTGGTAGAGCTACATTAGTAGAGATAGGTTAAAGGTTAGACTGAGTGATCTATCAGGTCTTTTCTAACCTGAATTATTCTGTGATTCTATGATCATACTTGGGGTGATGTAGTCAAGAATAAAGAGAGTGCACACAAAGGGCAAGTGTCTGAAAAGCTTCTCCTGCAACAGGAGACATGTTTCTGAGCTCTGGAGAAGCAACTTGGAAACAAGACTCTTCCTGCAAGTGATCTGTAGGGAGGCAGTATGATGAGTGCCTTGTAGTTGCAGCAATGGGAGCTGCTAGCTGGTTACAGGCTCTGTTTCCTGAAGGATAAGGGCAGGGAGATATCAAGCACACTGAAATCTTCCCCTCAGTCTTCACCAAAGGGCCTAGATATGTCTTAGGATCCCCATCCCCTGGTACCCTCCTGCCTCAACTGATTTAAGGCTCTGACAACTCCCACCAAGACACGGGATTTTTGCTCCAAGGGGAATCCCAACATTTCAGTGTCTGCTTGTTTTTCCCCAAAAGGGATGGAACAGTTGCCGTTTTGAAATTTTCCACACAGCGATAATTAAACAAACAAACAAGCAAAATCAGAAACAACAGAAACTTTGGACTTAAGCAAAATGTTTTGATGTCGTGAGAAGGTCCGACAGAAATGCACTTGTGTGGTGTAGGAAAATGCAGGATGGGGGGATATGAGAAGCTGATGCAAATTTATTCTCAGGCCTGAGCTCCCATCTAACCCTCTGGATTGGCATCAGCAGGTCAGAAGAGAAAAAGGCATTTCAGGACAGTGTCATACCTGCTGTTTCAATGCCAAAGCATCTGTACTTGGTCTGCCTCCCACCTTCTACCACGGATGAATTAATTTTCAAAGCCGAAAACAGCTGAAGACGCCTGGACTTGTCCTGCACTGATGGGAGGGCTTCCCAGGAACACAGAGGACTGACTGCCACGAATGTTTCCCAGCCCTGCTGCCTGGTAAATCAGAAACACGTTAATTGAATCAGAAGAACCAGAAAAAAAAGAGCCACTGCTCTGCTCTTCTGTGATCCATCAACAAACTAGTTGTGTATGCTGGACCTGTGGGGCTCTTTCAGGGAGCCCCTGGCAGCACTGATTCCAGGATTGTTTGCCTCTGTAATTAAAAAGAACGCCAAGGAGGTGCCTGATGAGCTCAGGGACACCTTTCATACTGGGATTTCTCTGTTTGCATTGAGTTATCAGTGTACCATGAATTTCTGGGCATGCAAATCCAGGCAGATGCCAGCTGGGGACCTGAGAGGGGAGAGCTGCAGGGAATGCTGGCCTCTCTGAGGCTCCCAGCAGAAAAGCCCATGTCTAGCTCTTGCCTTGGTCATTGTGATTAGATGAAGGGTCTGGTACACACCTGTGTGGGGGCTTTCCTATAGCTCACTAAGGCACCACTGGGTGAGCAGCCAAGGTGGGTGTGGAGCTGAACATACCTCTGAGGCTGGTGTTGGAGCTGTGTGACCTAGTTCAAAATCAAAACACCTTGGAATATGTCACCTCCATCATGATCTCCATGGCTTCACAGACCCTGACTGTTCCCCAGACTGCCACTTGGTCTTCTGCCTTGCTCCTTACCCTGCTGGGCCAGTTAAGAGGAGGGTGGTGCTGTTAGTTTTCATGCAACACGTGTTGTGGCATTGCTGTGAAAAACAGCCTGGGAGCATCCAACAAGATGCCATGTGGCAAGGGCAGCTCCAGTAGTGAGAAGAAAGAGGACGAAGAAGGCAGCTGAACTCAGCCAGGGAACCCAGGATGCCTGTACTTGTTGCAAATGGCTTTTGGGAGGGAGGGCTGCCAGGGTGCAGAGGTGCAGCCAGCATGCAGCCTGAATGCTTGTTTTTGGCTACAGAGTTCCCATGAGCCCAACTCCAACTCACAGCCACATCCATTCCAAACTGAGCCATGATGACTGTGATCCAGCTTAATTTGGTCTCTGTGGGCAGAGATGTGTGTGAAATCCCCTGGCAATGGATTAATCTTAGGCTGAAGGCACACATGACAAAGTTCACCAAGACCCAGCTGATCTATGGCAAACTGGTAGAACTACAGAATTACACAATGGTTTGGGTTAGAAGGGAACTTAAAGGTTATCTGAGTCAACCCCCTGGCATGAACAGGGACACTTCCCACTGAACCATGTTGTTCCAAGTCCCATCACACCTGGCCTAGAGCACTTCCAGTGAGGACACATCCACAGCTCTGGGCAACCTCTGCCAGAGTCTCACTGCCCTCATAGGAAATAATACCTTCCTAATATCCAATCCACATCTGCCCTCTTGCAGCTTAAAACCAGCCCTGTTCATCACTACAAGCCCCTGTAAAACGTCCCTCCTCAGCTTTCCTGTAGCCACTACAGGTACTGGAAGACCGCTCTAAGGTCTCCCTGGAGCCTTCTCCAAGCTGAATAACCCAAGTTCTATGAGTCTGTCTTTAAAGGAGAGGTGCTCCATCTTCCTGTTCATCTTCAGAGCCCTCGTCTGTCTTTCTTGTGTTGGGGGCTCCAGAGCTGGACACAGCACTGCCTCACAAGAGCAGAGTAGAGGGGGAGAATCACCTCCCTCAATCTGCTGGCCGTGCTTCTTTGGATGCAGCCCAGGACATGGTGGCTTTCTGGGCTGCAGGCACTCATTGCTGGTTCATGGTGACCTTCTTATCAATCAACACCCCAGTTTCTTTTCTTCAGGGCTGCTCTCAATCTATTATCTTCCCAGCCTTTATCTGTGCTTGGGATTGCCCCGACACACGTGAAGCACCTTGCACTTAGCTCTGTTGAACTTCATGTGGTTTGTGCACCCTGCAATCAGCCACCTGCCAGTCTGAGCCACATGGAGTCTGGTCCAGGATTCAACTAAAGCTCAGGTAATTTATAGAGGCATGAAAGTGTATTTCTCAATCTGTAAGAGACATCACTCCCAGTACAGAAGCAGAAACAAGACAGGAGCAGTCTCCGCTCATGGGAACAGAACAGCATGCAGCCTTGTGGTGTATCTTGGAGCTGATGGACCAGCCCTGCAAGTCATAAACACGGTTCTCAGCCCCTTCTATACAGGGACTGTTGCCTTAGCTCCCTGAGTGTGTAAAATCTTGGGCATCCCAGCAGAGCAGCTGCCTTCTCCACCAGCAACTCACTGCAAAAGCAGAGTGACCCAGCACCCACCTCCGCAAAACAAAACACAGCCTTCTTTAACAGGCTTTTCCCTGTTGCAAGAGGGTGAGAAAACAAACAGCACGTCAGGCAGATGTTAGCTAATGAACTGGAAGTTGCCCAGAGTGCAGTGTCTGGCTGGAGTCACACCAGAAGATCTGTGCCAGTGCCATAAACCCTGGGTGCGTGCAGGTAGCGGGCAGGCTGTGAAGTGCAACTCCAAGGCATTTAAAAACCAAGCAGTCCTGCTACACCTCATACACGGCTCCATTCCTCCTTATAAGAGGAATGCATCTCCTTCCTAGCCATCCCTTGCGGGGTGCTAAGGTGTTACAGTCTCAGCCTGGCTGGTGTCAGTGTTTACTTGGGGAAGAAGGTTTGGGAGTTGTGTTCTTTTAATTTTTCTTTCTCCCTCCAGCTCTGCTTCACAGCAGCACAACCACTTTGTCTCTTCATCAAGCTGTGACCTGAGCCCTGGTGTCAGAGTTGAGCACAGCTGTGCATGGCTTGTCTCCCTCAGAGGCATCCCCAAAGGATGTGGTCTGGCTTGGCTGCCCAGGCTCTGCCACCTTCCTACCACTGTGCTGACCTGCTGGGCAGCTTCAGACCTGGTGGACATTCCCACCCCAAGATGTATTACATCTCACAAAGGTGAGCATTTTGAGACAGATAAGGCTTTTTGTATTCAGAGAATGGAAAGTTTGCACCGGGTCCTTCATGCAACTACGGGAAGAGAAATCAGAATAAATGTCTGCCTGTGGCTTCACCATCGGAGGCCAGCCTGGGGTCTGTCCCCATGACCTGCTCTGCCCAGACTTATCCCTGCTAGAGGCATGTCACCCTCGAGTGAAAACAAAGAATACTGAGGATCCCCAGCTTCTCCAAAGCTCTTCTGTGTCCCTGCCACCAGACTGACAAGAACAGGTCCTTCCAGCTTGGTTTTGCTGGGCATGCCCTGGGTGGAAGATGCTTGGTCTCATCCTCACCAAGGGGCAGGTGCAAAGGGTTGTGACATGCCAGGAACAGAGCAGAGCCAAAAGCCTGATGGCATCTGCTATGTAGCTATGTGCTAGGGGTCTGCATCACCCCCTAACTCTGCTCCTCAGAAACTGTTCCCAGCTGAGGGGGAGGGTAACTGTGGGGGCTGAGATGGCATGTTAGGGCCTCCTGCCCGTGCCTCAGATTTCTCCACAAATAGATGGAGCACAGAAACACCTCAATGATCCCACTGACCCTCAGCATCACAGCCCTGTTTTGTCCCTCAACTCCAGAGAAAGCAGCTGCCACAGTGGTACAGACACCCTGCCATCCCTGCAGGCATGCACTGATGCATTCATCTTGTATCCCTCTCCCTGTTGCCATCCATTGGGACACTTCCAGGTGCATCAGGACCCTGTGCCCACCATGTAGAGTTTGGCCCTGCTCATGCAGAGGCACAATGTGTCTTGCAGACCTGGCTCCAGGTTGTGCATTGAACCCAGCAACATTTGCTGCTCAAGGAGCAGAATCAAGCAGGCAAATAAACACCTTGCTCCTTTACTGCTGGCTTCTAGCAATGAATGTTGTAAACTTTATGCAAAATCCCAGGTGACAGCTGTAGAGTGCAGGGACGTATTTGCTGTATTTTTTATTTCACCTCTTTGATTTGGGATTTTGTTTCATCTTTAACTGTGGTGCGAGGGGTGCATTGAGCCTATCTCTTTTTTTTTTTTTTTCCTTTGCTGCCCTTTGGCAGCTTTTGTTGCTGTTCTCTACCTAAGCTCACTGTGTGGGGTGCTTTGTCACGAGGAAGACAGTCACAATACCACAGGGAAGACTCTGCTGGAGGACCTGTGTGACTGAAGTGAGCTTGATATCTGCTGCTTGCCAGATAGAGTGTCCAGCTCTGCTCCCTGACAGAGACAGGGGAGATGGTGTATAACACAACTTCCCTGCAGCTTGTAAAACCAGAAATATCACGTGTATGTTACAGGATGGTGACAAAGCCCATCTCTGGCCTTGGTATTCACTGGAGAGCACTGGGTTCAGAGGTCTGGTTTGCAGCCTGGCAGTGCTAGCAACAAGGATGAGGGAGCAATGTGGTGCTGGCTGGGACAGGGATCCCTGCAGTTGCTTTTGCTCCCCAAAGACAAGCTTTGTTTATGTGTCCTGCAACCAAGCAGTGCCAACCAATGCTCCTACACACTAGAAATGGTGGTTAATGGCTCAGTGTTATTTTCCCCACACATCTTCCCCAACTCATCCCACCACTGCACAGGCAGAAGTGTGCCATGTCTCTATGCTGGTCAGAGCTCCTGCTTTATTTCTCCCTGGGTACACAGGAGCCAAACACCCTTTTGTCTCTATTTAGTTGCTCAACATGGTAAAGTTTAAAAGGATTTCACAACTACTCCTCATCCAGGTGCTTCTTAAGCACCCTCCTCCAAGCCCCCAGCTGCTGCCAGACTGCTGATGGATGCATGTATGGCATGAACATGCAAGGGAATTGCTAGCTGAAGTAATTTGTGTTTTGAGGCATCATTCCAGTGAGCCCCTGGAGCAAGAGGATTTGGGTAACAGAGCCACCCGGACAGAGCCTCCAGCATGAAGTTTATATACAGTACCAATGCTTGCATCTGTATGCAGAAGTGACCTCCACAACGTCTGGGGCAACAGTTAAGTGATCTTTAAGGTCCCTTCCAACCCAAATAATTCTATGATTCTATGAAGGGGGCTGTTTTTCACCTTGGGACAAAAATATCAGAGCACAACTTCTGCTTCCCTCATGGACAACAGGAGATCACTCAGACTGAACTGGAAGCACAAGTAAGGAAATCTCTTGTAGGATTTTAGTGTTAGTTCTGGTGCTTCACAGAACTCTTTAATGTTTCACCTGCTTTTGTTCTTCAGGATCCACATGCTGTTGGGGCTCCTTTTGTTTGCTCAGTGCTTGTTCTCCACCTCCTTCTCTGGACTTGCCATGCCAAATGGATTTTCACTGCCTTTACTCAGAGATCAAGTGCTGCTCTGTCTCATTAGATGCTGTATTTGTTGTACCAGGACTTGAATGACCCCAGTGTAGAGAACTACAGAAGAATCCCTTTAACTGCTATATGGAAAACAAATATTTGCAGGTACAGAACACTTTGGGTGATGTTATAGGGAAGATTTCTGCTCAGATCAGGTGTGTAGCAAAGCTGTGTTTTCACCAAGTCACAAGTGCTCTGACACCTCCTTTGTCAGAAAAGATGGAAAAACAACAGTTTTATTTTACAGGGAAAACATGTTTGTTAAAAGCCACCTTTTCTTTCTTTCTTTCTTTCTTTCTTTCTTTCTTTCTTTCTTTCTTTCTTTCTTTCTTTCTTTCTTTCTTTCTTTCTTTCTTTCTTTCTTTCTTTCTTTCTTTCTTTCTTTCTTTCTTTCTTTCTTTCTTTCTTTCTTTCTTTCTTTCTTTCTTTCTTTCTTTCTTTCTTTCTTTCTTTCTTTTTTCTTCTTCTTCTTCTTCTCCTGAACTGGAATGAAGCCAAGGTTCTTGATTTTATTTTTAATGTATTTATAGGTTGTGGGAAATGAAATGGAAAGAGCAGTGCTCGAGGCTGGCCAACAGCCAACGATCACTTCTTGGTGCAGGAGAGCTGAAATGAGTCTCAGCCAGGCTGATTCCCCCTTGCTCACTCTGAGTGCTCTGACTTCTGTGCTGCTGGCTGCTTTACACCTCTTTGATTTTCCTTAAAGCTCTAGTCAAGGACTTGTTGAATTTTCCCCTCAAGAATTTAATCAAAACTGGTGCATTACCATCACATGTTTTGGTTTAATTTTGATTTTTTTTTTTTATCTCCTCCCTCAAATGATGGACAATGTCCTTTGGAAGTAAAAAGAAAATTAATTACCATGTCAAGCTGAGAAACAGAAGCGAAAGAGGCATTTTACATGTGTTTTCCCTTCTTCCAAATCCTGGCAGGAAACAGAAAGTGGCAAAATCAAGTTAGCATCTTTTTCCAACTGCAGAGACTGTATTCTGACCAAGCTGGGCTCTGAGCTTTGAGTGAAGGATCAAGGACCTTTTCTAAAGCATCACATCCTGCAAACAAGTATTTCTGTACGTAACCACACAAAGAGGGAGAAGCAAAGCATGGATGATTTCCAGGCTCCAGTTAGTCACCCAACAGGGCACCAAATTTTTCAAAGGAATGGCAGAAAGCTGTGTACATGTCAAGAGCTGAGCAGATTTTCTTTCTCAGAATGCCTGTCCCAAGCTGTGGCTGCTGAAGGCAGAAAAAAGTGTCTTGCACAGCTGGGAGCAGGTGGGATAGGGAGGTTTCTCTTTGCAGCTGGCTTCTTCCAGAGCTGCTCTCCTTTTTGGGATGCTAATTTTTAAAGGCTAACAAGACATGCTGATTCCACAGTTGGGGATTTTTTTTTTCTGCAATAATAATTATCATTCTTTGTCTTTATCTGTTTCTAGTCTGAGACCTCTATGCCTCCATCCAGTAACAGCTCTTGTCTTACCAACCCTTCTGCAGGCAGACAAATTATCTCCATTTCACACACAGAGGAAAACAAGCCTGGGTAAAAACAATGAGTGCTTCTTCCCCTCATCCCATCTTCCTCAGGTCCTTCCCTTGACAGATCGTGGTCCCTTGGGGACAGATGCTGTTCCTTCCAACATGCTCATGGTGAGGTGAGCTCGTATTGAGATGTCTGATGCATGCCAGGCTGATTTTCCCCTGCAACACAGCTTTCTGAGTTTCATAGCACACTTTCAGCCATCTTGCCATCAGGCTTAGCTTTCCCACTGAGAAATAAACCCTTTGCTCTCAAGACTGGCTGTGCAGCTTGCAGGGTCCTGTGACAGATGCACTTGATCTCCCCTTAACCAAACACACAGTGGCTTGGTACAGGCTTCAAAGCAGGTAAAGTCTGAGCTGTGGCTATGCCAGGAACTCCCCTGGTTTCAGTCTGTTCTCTGAGACCCACAAAGGAAGGAGAAGAGTGACTCAATGAACAATGATGCATATGAGCTTGGATCAACAATCATGCATCAACGCAATAAAAGCAGGTGATTTTTCCAAGACACATTTATAAAGGATCAAAGAAAACTGTGGGTGCAAATAATTTCATTCATATCCCTCTTCTTGTATGCAATTTGACTATGAGCCAACCACTTTATCATATAAATATGACAGCCTGGATAAGCCCAGTTTGAGCTCATCCAGGTGGAGGTGTCACCTTGAGCAGGGACACTTCTAAAGGTCTGAGATTCCTCACTGGAAATCAAGAGATCCTTCCTCACCCCAGGCAAGATACCCCTTATTCACAACAGATCCTCAACGAGCAACTGGTAGCATGCTGAATTAATGTGTCTAATTGCCTTAGATATAAACTGCTGACCAAGTCTTAGTCCAAACACACGTAGATTACTCTCTTAGAGGAGTTTAGAAAGCAAGGGGGTCCATTAAGAACCTTGTGACTCATTGGCAGGGCTTCCCTTACCCTTTTTGTCTCCAGTCTCTGTGTAAATCATGCCAGCTTGATTCTAACTTGATTTTCCTTTGTATGATTTTTCCACATAGTACGTAATATTGTGAATCTTGCCATCAAACTCAGACTTTCACAAATGTGTATTAAAATCACTTGTGCTAATGGTGATTCTTTTAGTGAAATAAACCACTCAATCAGAAGGAACTGACATAGTCAACAGGACCCTAAATCAGGATTTGTGGCTTCCAAGGATGCCCATGCAGCTGCTTACCAGGACAGTAGCATGCTGATCCACCCAACAGACTCATTTGCAGCTGGTCCTCACACTGGCCCCAGATGGGCGACATGAGCAAGCACAATCTAGCAAAAGGAAGGGGAGAAATGCTCTGCTCCAGAACCAGAAACCTTGTCAGAAAAAAAGAAACAATCAAACAGATAAGACACAGTGTCTGAGTGTGTTGGGCACCAAGAGAGCTTTACTGAATCATGTTGAGGCACATCAAAGGCAGAATGAGTGAAGAACTCAGCAGCTGCCAGCCCCGTGTTTGGAAAAGAGCTGTGCCTGAAAAACCTCACCCAGGATGGGGCAGAGCAGCTGCTTCTCTGGGCTCCCTCCTCTCCTTCCAGCCAGGTAGGTGAGGGGACCATTTTGTTGTGCTCTTCTCCAGCACAGGGCCCCTCACCTCATGTCTCACACAGACATCCAGGTGTGAAAATCATCCCAGAGGTCTCAGGGGACCCCACTCTGACACTGGATCAGCCTACTCTCTCCATGCAGCAGCAGGATATGGAGACCAGGATAATGGGCAGTTATTTACCCGTCCAGGTACAACACACCTCATGTTACCTCCCAAAATCACTATTAGTGATCTCATCCTTGGTGTCTTCCCATCCCCAGTACTTACTGAGCAAAGGGCTGAAACAAGGTTTAAAAGTTTCTGGTTGGCATCCCTAGTTACTGTGTTGGCATCTCTAATAATGTACTTCAGCCGAAACAAGATTTTTGGATTACAATAGAGTTCTAAAAATAAATACTCTTAAATACAATCTTCAAAATTCAAGATAACTCTCAAATGCAGATACCCCAGTCTCCCTCTTTGACTCAACTCTGCTTAATTTGCTGAGAAGCAAGAGGTTTTGGGAGGTCTTTGCCAGGACCCTGCTGTTACCAGCACTGCCAGATTAGCTCTCTCAGGGCTCCAAACCTTGCTCCATGCATCACAGAGTGCCTAACCCAAAAGCACAAAGAGCCAGGGAGAAGAAAATGCTCCTTGACTTCCCATCTATCTCTCTGATGCCCCTCCTAAATCTACAATCTGCCCTTTCCCACTCTACAGACAAAACCATGACCCTAATGTGCAACTTCTTTCCCCATACAGCTTCTTGGGAGCTTGTAATGACACTCCAAAGTGTCTCTTGCTCTGCATATTCTCCTTTCAAGATACATTAGGGTCATTCTTTCTTATGGGAAGGAGAAGAGAAGGGAGGAGGGAATGATCCTGAGGGAA
>NW_009952688.1:451707-453852 GCF_000747805.2 Chaetura pelagica | reverse complement strand
GGAAAGAGAGAATAATTTTCAAAGAGAACAATTAACAATCAATTGCAGCACTGCTGTAGAACAGAGATAGGTGCATATTTCTGGCTTTTATTTCTGATTAATGAAAGAAAGGCCTGGCATCCCCTCTCCTCAGCCCTGAGAAACTGGTCTCCTGATTATGTCACAACTAATCTGCTATTGTACTCTCTGAAGATTGTTTATCTCTTTTCTTCATGATTGCCTGCTCTGGGACCTTAGTAAATTGGATCCAGCCAACGGCAGAGCTTGCTAATTTCCCCCTGAAGAGGATTTGAGTTTTTATCAAGCTCTTAGCATTCGTTTGCGTAGTCTCTGTTGCTTTTTAAAGCATTGTGTTTAAAACATCATTTTCTAACACTGTAGCATGAAGGTTGCTCGTAGTTATGTGTTTGCATTGGATGAAATCAGCAGCAGGGCTCCACATTGATCTAGGTAATACTAGGTGCTGTACAGAGATAACCTTGGCAAATAGATGTTTTAGGGTCCTGTTATTATATGCTACAGAAAATATCTTGCTCTTCTTCCCACCTTTTAACAAAGAGTGAGATGGGGCAGGATTGCCAGCAGCTTGGAAAACCCCCAGGCTGACCCATCCGGAGCCCAGACAAAACTGCAGGATTAGAGTAAAGCAGCAGGTTTTGGGGTGGTAAAGGAAAGCAGAGCATCAACTGATGTAGAAAGGCTGCTGAGAGCCAAACCCAAGGCTCAGCTAAATGCTCATTTGCAGAAGGCTGTGGGTCCTGCTTCAGGGATGGCTGAGCAGGGGACAGAGCCACTCAGATTTGTAGCCCTGCCTTTCAAAGGAGGTTGGCTGTGGCATCCTGGGGCTTGCTGTGCCTGTAGCATCCCTGTGGGCTCTCCCAGGCTGTCAGGCAAATTGAGGGCCAGTCCTGCAAGAGTTTTCTCTTGCCACAGCCCTGTAAGGTACTTTCCCTGATGAATTTGAGCTGTCATATTGATGTGCAGTGAGGCAGCTCTTCACTACCAGGGTCATACTCTTACAGGGCAAGGAGAGGGGAAGTGGATGTTGTCCATTTTTGTGGGCAGCACAGAGGTGTCAATGCACTTTTTTATTGCTCTGCAAGTGTAGATTAAAGATTTCTTGCCTTATTCCCTTTCCATTCCCAAGGCAATCCTTTGTGTCTGTGTATGTCTGTGTCAGCTTCAGTGTCTCTGTTACTGCCTGTGTGCACACAAGGATCTATCTTGCATTAATGCACTCAGATAAGCAGGTCTCCTTGGGGAATCATTCTCCACTGTTTTTATTTTAATATGATAAACATTGTGTGCTTGAGTGGTAAATGAGATGGTGTTATTCCTCCAGCTTCCTTTATGTTCTTGTCCTAATGTTCCCCCCTATTTCAAGTTGTTGCTACAAACTCTCCCTCTACTCTCATCCTTCAGATGTTTAGGCTAAGTCTCTCCGTGAGGTCTGATGGGATCAGCTTCATAAACCTTCCTGCTTGTATGTTTCCTAGGAGAAAGGCCATGGGAAGGAGTGTTACCAAAGCCCATGCTCTCCCCAGGGCCGTATACTGTAACCTGCTTTGTGATCTGGCCATTTCCTCTTGTTTGAAGTGATGAAAGCTACATGCCTAAAATCACAGAATCACAGAACTTTTTTAGTTGGAAGAGACCTCAAAGATCATCAAGTTCCAACCCTCCTTCATGGGCAGGGACACCTCCCACTAGAACAGGCTGCTCAGAGCCCCAGCCAACCTGGCCTTGAACACCTCCAGGGATGGAGCCCCCACAGCATCTCTGGGAAGCCTGTTCCAGTGTCTCACCACCCTTACACTGAAGAGTTTACGCCGGATCTCTAACCTAAATCTCTCTTCTTTCGGCTTAAAACTATTACCCCTCATCCTCTCACTGCAAGCCCCTGTAAAAACCTGTATAAATATTTCAGCCGAAAAAGAAAAAAAAAAAATTAAAATAAAAATCCTGACAAGAACAGAGAGCTGCAACACCAGCTTCACTGGGAATGGCAAACTGGGATGTGGGCTCTCTAAAGGTCACCCTGAGCCAGAGAAAGCAAATGAATTCAAAATACTTCTCCTCCTTACTGGCAGCAGCTCATGCATTTGCAGATACTCTCTAGATTTCACTCTTACAAATGCTCTTTCC
>NW_009952688.1:440106-451266 GCF_000747805.2 Chaetura pelagica | reverse complement strand
CTTTCCCTTCTGCCTGCACCTGGGTCAGTCCCCAGTTTGCACAGGCATGGTAGCTCTCCCTGGTTTTGGGTTGCCACAAGCCCAATCTGGTTGACTGGAAACACCATGCAGCTGGTAGCAGGATCCTCACCCTCTGCAACACTGATCATTGCCATTGATCAGGTGGGGAAGCTGCCATGGACTTCTGTTAGAAATTCAGCACTCGTTACATGGAGTCCCCATCACCCTGCTCGGGTAAGAAGTTATCCTCCCATGAGGAGTTATCCTCCCATCAGCTCACTACAAAATCCTGCATGGGTGGAAAAGCCACCAAGCCCTACTGGGTGCTTGTGTGATCCCAGGGATGTGAGGAATATGTGGCTGCCTCCCTCTTGCCAGGATTAGGAAGATAGACTTTGGCACAGGGTGTCTGAGGGAAAAAGCATCCAGATCTGCCTTGAAATGTGTCAGGGCTATTAGTGGGGCTGCAAATGGCAAACCCCTTGATTTAGAGTCACGCTGACGTTTTATTCCAAGCCTGTACCCTGTTATCATTAAGGCAAAGTGCTGCTCACACAGCCCTAACTGGTGCTTGGAAAATTGGCAGAGGCGGAAGGCAGATCTCACCAGCCATGAGCTGCAAGGTGGATGTGAAAAGTCAAGCTGTTAACTGCAAGAGCCAGCTGAGCTTCCAAATGCACAACCACAATGCAGCTTGCTTCAAAACACATGAGAAACCAGGTAGTGGTGTCACTGGAGCTAACCACAGTTTGGACCTGTGCAGTGTCCCCCCTTTGCTCAGGGATGCCTCTTTGGCTTTTACCAACCACAGACAGATTTCCATCCTGTTCCAGGACCTCCCTGCCAGAGCTCCCCAGAAACCCATGTCAGGGGATGGTGCAAAGAGTAAGCCATCTTAGTAGGGCTGAGACTGAAAAGTTAAGCCTAGGGCATGGTGCTGGACCTGCCAGCTTACAGCTTTCTCCTCCTGGCTCTAAAAGACCTCATGCCAATCTGTCTTGCATGGGTCCAGTGGGCTGGAAAACACCCTGGTTTTGGCAACATCCCCTACTCTGGTCTCCAATGCTGCAATTCCAGCTTGTACGTGTTGAAACTTGATCTGTCATTGTGGTTTCCCCTTCTCATCCATGGACAGAATTAAAATTCTTACATCCCATGATCAATCTCACCCCACAGCAGAGACCTCAGTCAAGACTTCTACTCCATGCCTAGGAAAGGCAAGCAGAGGTGGTTGGCTCTGGCCTAAGTATAAATACCTCATTTTTTCAGCCTCCAACTCTGGAGAGATGAGACCTGCCTCAGCATTGCTGACCTCTGGCACCTCCTGGCTGCTTGGCCTGTGTGTGAGGCCACTCTTGTCATCATGAGGCTGTGCTGGGGTTCTCCTTCTGAAGGCCACCCCTGTGGCCAGCCAAGCAGCTTAAATACTAAAACCTCTCATCAGCTTTTCACCAAATGACAGGGGTTGGCAGGTAAGCACCAGAGTCCTGGGGAGAAGTCCTTCCAAATCCGCAACTGCCCCAGGATTCTCATGATGGGCTGATCCAGCCCAATGTTTTTGCCTGAGGGGGGAACTTAGAGGACAAGACTTACTCAGGAGGGAGGTGATGTCTTTCACTGACTCCCTCCCACTCCATGGTCTCTGTTGAATGGGATGATCTGCTCACAGAAAGCAGAGGGATGGAGGACAGTTCACTCCACAGTGGGTGGCACTCATTACATGGAGCAAGTGCCTGGAAACACCAGGGCTGTACAGCCTTGCTCACTAATGGGGAGCTCTGGCCTTCAGCTGAGTCTTCAACTGCAAAACATGTCATTTTTGCAGCTTCCCTCCCTGCAATTACATGGAGTATAACAAGGAAGATTATTCTGACAGCTTTCTTACCTTATTCTCTCATTACAGCTCATCCAGCAACGTTTGGGGGGTCACAGGTAGTGGGGGAAGGTGCAGCAACAGAGCAATTTTAGGAGGCTGTGCCTTTTTTATGGTTATGCCTTATGATGTGCTAATTTGCCAAATCAAATATATGTCTCAGCACTTCCACCTTTACCTCCTGCACAGCTGCAAAATAAATAGTCATATTAATCATCCTTCGCCGTTCTCTGCGGGGATTAGAAGGCAATTTGCAAAGATGGGTTAAGCCAGCCTGGCTGGCTCACTGCGGGGCTGAGCCCTGGCCACTGTGCAGCTGAGGAAGCTGAGGCAGAGCTGAAAGAAGTGGATGGGCCAGTTCAATTCCCCCAGCTCCCTCTCCCCCTGCAGGGAGAGAAAGCAGCCAAGGACAGTGTGGAGAGGACCCAGCAAATGTTTTGAATCAGGTCTTGTGAACGTTTGCTGGCTGGTCTAGCCCAGTGTTGGGTGGTCCTTCACTCCCCTCCCACCCACCTGCTAAAATAATCTCTCCTTCCTTTGTAGCCCTGACTGTGCCTGCTTTTCCTCTTTCTTAATCTTTGATGACTTCATTTACACCAGTTCACTGTCTGCTGATAACTGCCATCAGCTCTGAGCTTCTCTGCTGGAGCAGGCTGTCACCCATGGGCTCCAGCTTGGCAGAATATGTTATTAATAAATATAATGTCATCCATCAGCATTGCATGCCAGGAGAAAAAAAAAATGCTGTCCACTGTTCCAATTAGTGGAGGTGTTCCTGGGTATCTGCAATAAGAGGAGCCACCAAGTCCATGCTGATCTGAGGTGGCCATGTTTCTGGCCAGAATTCCCAGAAGAAACTGGTGTTACACACTGCAACCCTTGTTTTTGGGAGCATGTGGGCTGTGAGACTCACTGAGATGTGAGCACTAAAACACTGAAGTCTCTCTCCAAGCAGTTAAAAGCCAGAAAACATGAGCTGGAAAAAAATAGCTGTCAAAGTGGCCTACTTCACCAAAAGCATATTGTTGCACATCCAAGCTGCAGCCAGAAAACCTGTAGTTGCCAAAAATCCCAACAGTCCTGCAAGTGAGGGAACAATCTGGGTGCTAGACTAGAAGATGCTGGGATGGTGTCACATGTTTTCTCCCCTCTCCTGTGAAGGCTTCTGTCCATTCATGGCCTTGACTGCTCTGCAAACATCACAGGTGCATCCTTCCCTGAAGGCATCTCACTGGGTTGCCTGTGGAGGAAGGATTGCACCAGGGTGCAGCTGAGAGGGGACATTTTTGCAAGACACCTCACTCCTACTCCAGGACCCTCCTAAATCCTAAAGGACCGTCTAAATTAGAAATCAGTCCTCTCAGCATTGATATGTGAGGTGCCAAAGCTGTGCAGCTAGGAAGAAGATCCAGATTTGGTTGAGTGGGAGAGGAGGTTAGAATTAAATGATTGACCCTTGTGCTCTGCATGGGAGACCAAACTTCTTTGGCTTGAGGTCAAAAAAAGAGACATAAATGGTGCCAAGCATGGAGCTGAGCCCCTCAGTTACAACCCAAAATGCCACCACACTAGCTTTTCTTTCAGGCATCCAGGGGCCCTGGTTGCTTTGCAGACTCCCAGCTGTGGCCACACCAACACAGCATTGCAGCCTTTGGAGAGGTGTCTGCAGATTTACACTGAGGTGCACTGACCTGCTGCTCCCCTGAGGTGATGCTTTAGTTTTCCATAAGACAGGTTGATGAATCACCACCAGCAAAATCTGTCAAAAAATCTCATGCTTCATACTGCAGAGCCCTAGCATGGGGAGTGTGGTATCCTCCTGGTTTTTGGTAACTAGGCCAAGAAATAACAGAGGTCAATGTGCTTTATTAGTCTTCTGAGGTACAACCTCTCCCAGGGCTGGCAGCTCCCAGGGAGATGGGTCACATTTATTCTGGGCATCCTGTCCTGTTCTCCACGGTCAGTAGCACCTTCTTTTGCCCTCTGGCCAGTGTGTTGGCAGATCACCCTGTTCTCAGCACCTCTCTGGTGTCCCTCCCATGCATGCGCTGGCAGTCCTGTCTCAGTCTCCTCAGGCTGTTCCCTGTAAAGGACAAGCTATGACTGCAACAACCTGACAAGTCTCTTACCCTTACAGCATGGCTCAGTTCCCAGCTTCTTTCCTGTTACGCCCTTAGTCTCAAAAAATTTGCATGAAAAGCATGGAATGAGACCTCATGGGATCAGAGGCTCCCACATCTGCCAGTTGTTTTTGGGGAAAAAAACCAAACAAACATAAAAACAGTATCTAATGCAGATGAGGACTCCACTGGGTGCTTCAGGTTCAGGGAAGCAGAGGAGCAGCTGCCTGCACCAGGAGGGGCAGGAAGTGCTGGAGATGCCTGCTTCCATACCTGCTCCTGGAATGGCGGCCACTCAGCAGCTCTGTCATGCAGCAGTTTGGGGAGGGAGGGTGGCACCCTGCAGCACCCTGTCCCCTGCGTGCCCAGGGAGGAAAGGCAGGTCTCCTGGAGAGGTGCTGAGACCGTGCTGATGGGCAGAGGCTGTGCAGCTCCTGCAGAGTCTGTCATCTGAGTGACCCTGGGGGGGGGCTGGAGCAGCCAAATGACTTGTGGCTGAGGACGGAAGGTGTCACAGGAATTAAAATTGCTCTCTCCAGCTTATTTGCAAGCCAAGGTTGGAGGCATCCATCAGCAGGTTTCTCTGTAGAGTACAGGTCCCCAACTGCTCTGTGCTTTCTGCTGCAATGTGTCTTACTGCAATGGAAGGGACGGCCTCTAGTGCCCCCGAGGACACACCTGAGGAGCCAAAACATCTGCACAGGACTGAGTGATACAACAGAGAGCCCAGCTTCTTCTGTCTCTTTGAACGCCAGGTGGGATTTTCTGGGCACACCCGCAGGGGTTGGAAGCTTCCACCAGGTAGATAAGCTGTTCCCTCAAGGTCACAGAGTGGAAAAGCAGCTGGAATTGGTTCACGTTTTCCTTTTTTTCGACCAAATGGGCATTTTCCTAAGGAATTGCATCCTAAACATAGTTCTCAGGAATCTCACTAGGAAAGAAAGACTACCTTTAATTTCAGGAGCCTTTTTTAACACTCCAAATTGACAGATACACTGACAGCAAAAACATCCTGAACACCCCTGCATTTTTGTTTTTTGCACACCAGAAAATTTGCATATGTTAGTGTATGTGTTGGATATGTAATGTATATATCCTCTGAAAAGTAATTAGTATTTTTCAACCAGCTGCAACAATCACATGTTCCTAGGCTCCATGCTGGCATAATTGGATGAAACTCTGCTGTATGTGTTATACTGCCAGTTTGAAGAACCCATCCAATGTTCCCATCTGGCCTTAAGATTTCAGAATTCCTGACAGTGCTCTGAAGCAGCATGACCACAACCGAAAGGTTAGTACAACATGGGAGGCTGCAAGAACTGAGATTGGGTATTAAAGGTCACATCCAACAAACCATCAGAATATCTGCTTGCTCCTGAAATGAGGAGGCTGGGGAGAGAAAGGAGTTTTGAAAGCCCGAGTCTCTGACAGCACACCTGAAGAGTGGAGGCTATGGCTTAAATAATCTTGTTAGTGCTTGTTTTCAGTTATCACATCGTACAGCTAAACCTGGAAAGCCATTCCTGACAGTGGTATGTCATGGTTTCTTCTGAGGACACTGTGGAGGCTTTGTGAGGATAAAGAGAAAGACTCATGCAACTTGATAAAGAAGTTGCAGTACATCAGGAAAACTGTTGAAAGGAGAACTCTGTGTATCACTGGAGAGATGAATTAGCTGCTTAAAAATGACTGCCAACATACCTCTGCTGTGCTTGGGTGAAAGTGCTTCTCATCCCCCCCCAGGCTGAAATTTGCCCCAGGAAAAGTAGCAAGACTCAAAATGGAAAAATTATTTACATGTTTACCAAGGCAGCAGCTGGAATATTTTCAATCAGCAGATTTCAGCATAAGAAAGACAAGGAGCTGTTGGAGTAAGTCCAGAGGAGGTAATGAAGATGATGCAAGGCCTGGAGCAGCTCTGCTACGGAGACAGGCTGAGAGAGTTGGGGCTGTTCAGCCTGGAGAAGAGAAGGCTCTGGGGAGACCTTATAGCACCTTCCAGGACCTGAAGGGGCTACAGGAAAGCTGGGGAGGGACATTTAACAAGAGCAAGGAGTGATAGGATAAGGCATAATGGAAGGATAAGGATAAGGCATAGCTGGAAGAGGGGTGATTTAGGTTACACATTTGGAAGAAACTCTTTAGTGTGAGGGTGGGTGAGACACCATCACAGGTTGCCCAGAGAAGTTGTGGATTCCCCCACCCTGGAAGTGTTCAAGGGCAGGTTAGATGTGACTCTGAACAACATGTTCTGGAGGGAGGTGTCCCTGCCCATGACAGGGGGGCTGTATCCAGATGATCTATAAAGTCCCTCCGGCCCAGACCATTCTACAATTCTATGATTTGAAATGTTTTAAACCTTGTGAAGAGCTTGGGTGAAGAGGCATTTCAGAAGTAAGAAAGGATAAGGTTTTCTTCCAAGTCCCTAATAGGCCAGTAATTTTGTTAGTGCCCACAAGCGAAGCACTTTGGGTTCAAATGGGGGTTAAGTTCCCCATCTATAAAAGGAGGTCAGTCACACTTGTCCGCCTGGCAGGGCATTGCAGGAATACATACTGGTAAGTGCTGAGATGCTCTAGCAATCACACATACACTTGAATTAGATGGTTTCTGTATTGCCCATGGGCAGTCATTTACCAGTTGGAAACTCACTGCATGGGAGAGGTTTTGTTTCAAAGCAAATTCAGCAACAACAGCAAATGACATCCCAGTGGGTCTGGAGGTGAGGGATGCTATGCCCTGAGGAGCAAAACCAGCAGGCTTTGAAACATGTTTGAAGGAGCAAGTCTTGGTAGTCATGTTGGTGGATGGACAACAACACTGAAGGCCAAGGTGAGGTTATTTTCTGTTTGTGATGCATTTGTTGGAAAGCAGGCTCCCGCATGGGACAACAGCACAGGCACTTTAGATCTTCATCCTAGGTAGCAATAAGTAACATTTTAACTGCTTTTTCTTGACACTCAGTTGAGAGTTGAGCTAGCTGCAAAAGGTAAAGAATGATGAACGGCAGCAGAAAATATGTCTGACAACAGAAGGCTGGGGAAAAGTCACTGCATGGTCAAGTGCAGAGGCAGACCCCCAGAGGCAAATGTTGGTCCCCTTCCAGTCAGACACCATTAAGAAAAACGTAGCTACTTTCACAGGTGATGAGGAACCCAAAATGTCAAATATTGAGCAACTTAATTTAGAAAGGCTAAGCAAGGGAAGGAAATTCAGGAGAATTTCATTTAATTGGCCTTAGATGTGGATAAAATACCAGTGCAGCCCTGGATTTCACACTGTTTAAAGCTTCAAAGCTATTGCTCTGTGCCTCTCAGCCAGGGAAACCTGAGCTTTGTGGACATTCTCTGGTCAACACAGGAACAATTCAACTTAGCAAAAGTGTTACCGGTTTGCTGATAGGACAGGGTGGCCCCCAGCATGAGTACAGAAGGTGGAGCAGCATGGCATGCAAAATGCCAGCCCAGCAATGCCTGCTCTCAGTCCTTGCTGTAGCCTGACAGAAGGCAAACCAGAGTCAGAAACATATCATGGTCAGGAGACAAGTGCATGTCCAACATATAACATCATCTAAAGATAAGTTTTTAAGGCTCTCTAATTATTTTTTCACTCTGCAATATTCTTTTTCACCTTGCCACAAGACTTCTGTTCAGGTGCTGAGCATTACCATGGTGTTCAGGGCAACAGGGTTGTCTTCCCAGCCCCATGTAACAATAAACTGCTAAAGTCACTGGATACCTCTGAGCATCCAGCAAAATCTCCCACAACATCATTCTCATTAAATTGGAGAGACAGGGGTTTGATGGGTGGACTGTTCAGTGGATAAGGAACTGGCTAGATGGTCACGTCCAGAGGGTAGTGGTCAATGGCTCCCTGGGGAGGGACTTTACACAGGGGCTTGCAGTGAGAGGACAAGGGGTAATGGTTTTAAGCTGAAAGAAGAGAGATTTAGGTTAGAGGTCAGGGCTAAATTCTTCAGTGTAAGGGTGGTGAGACACTGGAACAGGCTGCCCAGAGATGTGAGGGCTCCATCCCTGGAGATCCTCAAGGGCAGGTTGGCTGGGGCTCTGAGCAGCCTGTTCTAGGGGAGACTGTCCCTGCCCATGCAGGAGGGTTGGAACTTGGTGACCTTTAAGGTCCCTTCCCACTCAAAAATTTGTGATTTTGTGAAATGAGGGTTACAGCTCTTTGTCCCTAGAGCAGAGGCTCTGAGATGCATAAAGGTTTTATGAACCCAACCTGAGACTGTGTTTTTGTGTAAGTTGGAGGCACAAGTGTCCTAACACTAATGCCTCATGGCAAGCTCTCCTGGTATCTGTGGAGGCATGAGGGACCCAACACCCATATGGTCCTCATACCCTTATGAGGGGTGCAGAATGGCAGCAATATTTTTTGACAGCTGGAAATTTTTTACACCTTCAGGTGTTTTCACTTCCTCTATCTCCTCGCACCTCTGGTGACACAATGAGGAGAGACACATTCCTGGAGCTGGGTTGAGATCTGCACCTCCCACCTTGGGTATTAGATTTCTGGGGATTGCTTTTAACTTTTTTTTTTTTTTTTCCTCAACTCCTGCAGCTGCTGGTCACTGCTGTCTCTTCCTTCTACTACATGCTGTGGCAGTAGGCTTGTTATCTCTTAAGAGAACTCTGCTAGCTCAAGCACAGGCAGCTTTCCATGTCCGCTTGGTTTTGCATTAATTTTGCTCACAATTCTCCATCTCCCAGTTTGATCAAATCTTTCTAGGGCTTCTCGCAACCCTTCATATTTCTTCCCTCCTTTCATCTGTTTCTTTCCTTCTTCCATTCACAAACAAAATCCTAAATAGTTTGATGCCACCTGGACAGATTTCACCTCCTGCTCTGTCCCCTTACTTCTCCAAACCATTAATAAATACTTGCAGTCACACCTCTCCCAAAGCTAGTCCCACAAATCTCTCCGAAATTAACCTCCCCCTGCTCCAAGGACCATTCATTCACTCCAACCCTTTGTATCCCGTTGCTCAAGAAGTTTTTGACCCACAACAGGATGCTGCCCCTTACCCCACAGATACTTATTTTCCTTAAGAGTCTCCTGTGGGGGACTCCATCAAAAAGCCTTTAGAAAAATCCAAGTAAATTATGTCCAGAAGTGCCCTTTATCCTATTTGCGGTATTAACCCTTTCCCAGGTTTTGGCAGGCTCAGAAATTGCAGCTTTCTAGGTCTGCTGTGTTTGTGTTCTTTCCTGTGTGCTGTCTGTTCAGAAATGACCAGATTTCTGCAGAGTTGGGATGTTCCAAGGGTCTCACAGAGCACTGGATGCCTCAGGATCCTACCAAACCAAAGACCTGAAGGATGCCAGAACATGGTGCCATCTTAACACAGGGAGGGATTTTATAATAAGATCAAAACTGTGGATCCCAGATGGTAGTTCCCACTTTCTTAAGTCTCATTTTCCCTATGGAAAGTGTATTGAGAAGAGAAAAATTACCTCCTTGCATATTTTCAGTTTTTGATTAATTCTCTCTGTCTTTCATTTAGTGTTGTTTTTTTTTCCTTTTTAAGTTCCTATTTGTTCAGAACTTTGTTTATTATGTTCACTTGGCAATCAAGTCTTTTTCAAATAGAAAAAAAATCTTATTTCAACATTGTACTTTTGAACACAAGTATAAATGAAATTCAAGAAAAGGGAAAATAATATAATATCATTTTGCAAACCAGCTGGTCTTTACATTTGCCTGCATAGGAGGTGGTCACAGTTGAAATAAAACATGATTTCATGGTATATAAGACATTAGCAAGATTTTTGTTGGAATGTCACTTTTGAGTTTGGTGTTCAGCTTTTATAAAGTTGTTAAAAACTGAGTAAGTGAACAAAAGAGCTGTAAAAATGATAGTAGGTCCAGAAAAAATAAAAAACTTTGGAAATGAGTGTGAAGGAAGTTATTCTATTTAGCCTAGCAGAGTGAAGGATAAAAAGCAATTTGACCTGTAGGTATCAACATAGGATGATGGTATTTGATATTACAGTGCTCTTTAATTGAGCAAACAAAGCAAAATGAGGTCCAATGGCTGGAAGCTGAAGCTGAAGAAACTCACAAATTAAAGGTGGAAATAGGTGCAGCGCTTTTTTTTTTTTTTTTTTTTTTTTAAAAAGGAAAAGCAATTTTTTACTGGAGCAATTTGCAAAAATGGAAAAGATTATCCATCACTCAAGGTCCTGAAGTCAAGACTGGATGGCTTTCTGAAGGGCACACCCCACATCAGTGCCCAGTCGTGAGCGCCGTGCGGGATCGCTGTAATTCCACCGATCAGGTCCGGCAGGAGGTCAAAACCAATTACCATAATTGAACTCCCAAAATAAAAGTGGAAAAAAGTGGCGGCGTTTTTTTTTTTTTTTTTTTTTTTAAATAGGCAGAGCAATTATCTACTGGAGCAATTTGCAAAAATGGAAAAGATTATCCATCACTCAAGGTCCTGAAGTCAAGACTGGATGGCTTTCTGAAGGGCACACCCCACATCAGTGCCCAGTCGTGAGCGCCGTGCGGGATCGCTGTAATTCCACCGATCAGGTCCGGCAGGAGGTCAAAACCAATTACCATAATTGCACAGCCTGGCTTAAATTCTCTGAGTCTCCATGGCCCTTCCTCCACCGTGCTTCTTAGATGCGGCTATTAAGAGCTGCACAGTGGAAACCTGTGTTTTAGGTTGAAAATATGTATCAAAGAAAAATTGCCACCATGTCCTTTTCCTTTGCTCCCTTTGGGAGCGCAGAGGCAGCGCTGAGCCCTGCAGCACCTCTCCCTGCCTGCACAGGTCTGGAAATGCAGCTTGAGGCTGATCCCTCTCTGCCCATCACCTCTCAGAGCTGGACACTGAATTCCCACCTACCGTTGTCTCTCAATCCTGGCATCCTCCCAGCCAAGCTATTCCCAAACCAGCCCCTTTGCGTGTTTACCCTGCCATGGCTTGTGTTTGTGAATTCCCTTCACCGTGTTAGTTTTTGCTGTGATGTTCAGCCCCGTGTTGGCAAACCACATCCGTGTGTGCCCTAAGACCACTGCCTGAAGCAGGTCCCATTGTTTTCATGCATCTCCCCTACATGTCTGCTGCTTCCCAGTGTTTCACACCTCACATTAGGAAACTTAAGATTTCTGAACCCAAAACTGGGCAGCCCAAATGTCTTC
>NW_009952688.1:435306-439951 GCF_000747805.2 Chaetura pelagica | reverse complement strand
TTCTGGCAGTGGGTGAGGTGGAGAGGATGATGCAAAGAGTGAGACTATTAATCGGGCACACTTTTGTGCCCCATTTGCATGAAACTCTTCTGATTGTGTGTTTATAGAACACCTCACAGAGCTGGCCTGCCACGCAAGTTCCTCAGGGGCATGCTAAGAGGAATCGTTACTATCAATTACTGCAATTATTGCAATTATAATAATTATTGTTCTGTCACTTAGATTTCAGCAATTAATTTTTCCAGAGTCTAGTTTAAGCCATTTTCTCTATGCCAGATGCTGATCACAGCAAGAGCAAGGTGCAGTGTCTGCTGCTGATCAGAATCTGGTTTAACTCCTGAGACACCGTGGATGCAGGTGCCTGGTGAAAAATTGAAAAGCTCAGAAAGAAGCAGCTGGGTGTGTGGTCTGACATTTGTAATGCAGATCTGGCATGACATTAGTCTGTGGACACTTCAGGCTGGAGTAAGACTACACAGAGTAAACTGGGTGGGGTATGGTTTATGGGCTTTTGAAGACTAGGTCTCTGAGCTATGGTAGTTGTCCAACAGCCCACCAAGTAAGCCTGGCCCATTCTTCCCATCCTCATAGAAGTGCCTCTGATCAGTGCATCTCCTCACCCTCTGGAGATGCCTATTTTTCTCCATTGATATTGGAGAAGCCCAAAGGGTTTCTTTAGACTAGACACCTAACCAAAGTGGGAGGAGATGGGTCCTACCCCTTATGTTCTCGATTGTAGGTTTGATTACAAGAAACCTTGACATGTGAGAGGGATACATCAATCCAGAGTTTTGGGGAACAACCCATTCAACATAGGAAGGGCAAAGCCAGCAACAGTTTCCTCTCATCTCCCAGTATCAGTGACACTAATAACACACTGCTCTGGCATAAATGAATGCACAGTATCCAGGTCACCTTTCTGAGTGACATCTCTGAGACCTAAAATGAGTGTCAGTTGGGCAGGTCCTTTGAGACTTTTTAGCTATTTCCATTTGCATCAGCTCAGAGCTGGCTTACACCATATTCAGGATGCAACATTAATTTAATACAATGAGATGCTCTCTCCTCAGGCATCACTGTGCTACCTGTTAATAAGCCCTCTCTTCTACTTCAGATTCTATTGAGGAATTTCACATAGAGGCCAGCAAACCTTTAAGTGTATCACAGAAGGCAGTCACTCCTGAAATGACTGAAGGTTCATAATAGATACTCAGTTCACTGAGGGCTGGATTTCCTCTGCTGCTTGGAAGGGACTGAATGGTATCTTTGAATCTTTCAGCAACAAGACAGTAGGCAGGAATTAGGAGACTGCTGTTATCTTCTTACTTAATATTGTGTCTAGCTCTGGGTTTTCACTTTAAAAAAAAAAAAAAAAAAAAAGTTTCAATTGATCAATTAAAAGAGGATGACAAAATCTCTGCTATAATGACTTGATTTGGGGGAAGGTTGTCTTCCAGTGAGAAATTCACCTATGTTGTTTATCCAAGGGAAGATTAAGAGGCAATTTGGTCATGGCCTTTGGGTCTGAGCATTAAAAAAGGCCCAAGGAAATAAATGGTACTTTGATCTATGGGAAAAAGACATAAAAATCCAGTGGCAGGGAACAGAAATGCAGACATGCTGGGAAAAGAGTGCAAAAACTGAGAGGAAAAGTGGAAGGGGCTTTAAGGTGTGTCCCATATACATCTTAAAGTTCAGACTGGTGGTGTGCATTGGTCCACACAAACAGTATGTGACTGATGCAGAAATTAGTGGGATCTGGTCTTGGGTCTCCTGACTAGTGTTCGTTGTGCTGGATTCTCTAATTGGATTCCCAGGGCTACAAACTGTTGCATTATCTCAGTGAGAATAGATAAAAAGCCTTTCTCACATACTGCAGTATGAATTAATGGCATAGGAAATAATCTGCCATTTAGGCATCAGGGACAATATCTCTTCTTTAAAAGGCAATACCTTTGTGCTTGCTGGAATGTTTCTTGGTGATTCATGGAAAGACATGTGGGGAAAAAATCAAAATAAAGGGACCAGAAACCAGACATGAAACATCTTCCTTTCAAATTAAGAAAAAGATAAAAAAAAGGGCCAACTTCTCCAGGATCCAGCAGTAAAGACCACATTTAAGGCCATGTAAACTAGCAGGGAGCCCTCTATTATTTCAGTAGCCTTTTTAGTGAGATCTAGTTTTGTGTTGTGCTGGTGTTGCACAGTTCTCTAGCTGAAAAAGAAAAAGGAAAATAAGCATACATTTTCCTATAAAATGCCTTGGTTGGTGGCAGAGCTGCAGGAAGCTGCAGGCTGTGCATGTGGTGGTCCCAGGGTGGTACCAGAGTGAGGTGAGTCTTTGGAACAGCAAGAATGGAAGAGTAAAAAGAGTCTTGTTAGTTGAATGCAATTCACCCAAGGTAGCTGATTGATAAAGAGATGGAGAAGTGGGGCAAATAAGTTGTGCAAACACCTTCACAAGAATAAATAAATACCTTTTCTTCAATATAGTGAAGGATGGTACCAGCCAGAACCAGCAGCTGGAATTCAATTCAGGCAGGCCAAATTAAATGCAGAGGTAAAGCACAAGTTTTTCACTGTGAGATTGATTAAGCACTGAAAAGAACAATGAAAGAAGTGGTAGTTTCTTTTCCAGCCCTCCTCACATACTAGTCTGCCTGAGATACCATAAGCATCCACACATAGATCCCAAATGGGGTGCAGTTGGGTTATGTGAGGGGAAGGAACATCTCCCAGTGATGGTAACCAGGTGAAGCTCTGCCATCTATTCTACCACTGGTGGGTGAGCATGTGGTCCCTTTGCTGTTTCAAAGCCAGGCTGGATTTTTTAACTAGGAACATGCAGAGAGGCATTTCAGCAGGTTCTGCTTAAATACAATTGCATAATGAAGTCCTTTAAGGAGTAAATGTTTCTGTTTAGTTCAATAATAAGGCTTCATTAAGAGCCTTTATAGACCAAAAGGGGAAGAGTAACCCAATCAAAGGTTCCTGGTGAAGAGAAAAGAGCAAAATAGGAAAATAAGAATGTACTACATACCAGTAATGTGTGAGCCCATTCCCTGCCATGAACTGAGATGTAGTTTCTTCCTTTTTTTATAAGGACATTTAGTGCTAATTTGTATAAGAAAAACATGTGCAGAAAGAAGCATAAGCCAAGGGAGGTGTTAGCATTCCCAGGGATCAGTCCTGGCTGAGATGGAGCACATCCAGCCTGTTTTATAGACTGCAGGTAGGTAGGTGAGAGGGCCTGAGTGGATGATGGATGCATCTGGAACATGGGGTCTGGGAAGGCAAGAGGAACTCCAGCTTGATACTGCAAAGGGACAAAATTCAGCCCTACCATGCTCCGTTGTGCATACTGTGCATGTTTTTCCCTCTCTGTAGGACAAGCCAAATGCCTGGATGCTCTCAAAGCTGACCCCAGGGTGGATGGCTCCTCAGCTGCAGGTGCTTCAGGAAGAAACACACACACAGCTACCAGGCCACCCGTCCCTCTACAGGCCTAATCCAGGGGGGGAAGGACCACGTGAATGATCCCAAACCCCCCAGTGCTTCTCTTGTTTTGGAAGGAAAAGGGTCATGAACAGAGTCAGAGGATAAATATAGACCTACAGCCTGGCCCTGCTGCAGCCCAGGAGAAGATCCCCTTCACTGTGCTTGGTCTTCACCCTCTTTCTTTACTGGCTGCATCTACAAGTGGAGAAGGCTGGCTGAAAAAGCCTGCAAAGGGATCATTGCAGGGACAGTGATCTCTGCAGCTTATCTTCTCCAGTCCTAGTGCTCTCCACGACCCAGCCTGATCCCTGTGTGTCAGGCCAGCAAACACCAGGACCTGGAAGTCCCAACAAAGCAGCCCTTCCTCTCAGGGAAGAGAAAAAAAATAAGTGAAATATTTCCATCTCAGTAAATTGTGGGACAAAATTTGCTATTGGAAAGGACCTCCTAGGCTTCCTCAGTCACTCATCCACAAGAACCAAAGCATCTAATCCCATTAAGAAACTTATCTTTCCTGATGGACAAAATAGCTTTCTCCCATCAAACATCTATTCTGATGGAAATCTATACACCAGAACTCTTTCTGTCTCACAAAGGGCCAGGGTGCAATCTAAGCCTTTGATGTTGTGTTTGGAGTATAATGAAAGGCATTAATTTGAATAGAATTATTGAAATGGCATGTCTGTTTCTGCTATTAATAGAAAAGAGTCTTAAAACAATGAGCAGCAGAGATGGGGTCTACTGCAATGAACAGGAACAAAGGCAGAACATTTTGCTTTGGTTGTTGTATTACGGGAATGGCCTGAGGTCTCTAATGTGCTGGGCTCCGTAGAGAGCAAAAATGACAAACCTTGCAGGAGGTTGTAAGAGAAAATCCTGGGACCTGGGCTGTGTCTGCAGATCTCTTATGACTCAAGAGCTGCAGGGCATTCAACAAACCTGGAACAGAAAAGATTCAAAACAGATCAGGGGTGACAGGTCTTCATTTAGCTGGGGAACTCCTTGCCAGAGGATGTTGTAGCTGCTAAAACTTTACCTAGGTCTGAAGGAAGACTGAATGAGTGAATGAGAGATCCACTGAGGATCAAGCCTGTAAGACTTCAGTATTTGTAGCCTGTGAAGAGAGCAAGAAAGGGACAGTCATACC
>NW_009952688.1:428448-435169 GCF_000747805.2 Chaetura pelagica | reverse complement strand
CCCTACACATCCACTTTTATGAGGACACTGAAATATCTGGGCTTTGATCTAACTTAATAAAGTTGTTCTGATAGTCTCGAGTTCTTCTGATCTCAGTATGTAAATATGTATTTGTATTTTTATAACTGTGCAGCATTGCATAATGAGCTGAAAATCATAGAAGCGAGTGTATTCTGCTGTGAAAAAAACACAACAACCCTTTCCAGGGGCTTGAATTTCCAGAGAGTTGTCTCTTCACTTTTTGTGTTTGTTTCTTAGGAACAGGCTGACAAAGAAGCTCAGTGATCACTGCTCGTATGCTGGTGTAACCCAGGAGCAAAGCTGGTATGAGGTGGTATAAAGCAGCATGGGTTTACCCATGCTGGTTCCCCAAGGAGCTCACAATGGGAAACGTCTTGAGGAAAGCTGTCTGCATGGAGTGAAATGAGATACTTCCTCTGTGGTCCAGGAGAAGATTAAGAGTCTCTGGGGAGAACTGTCAGAAGCAAGTCCTTACCACAGGGTGCCACACTGAGCTCAGTGCAAGAGGACAAGAAGTACCCTCAAGAAGAAACTGCTTACTGGTAGACTCTGTAATTCCCACCAGTGTCCTCAGTAGCTGTTTCTGTGAAGAAAGAATCACAGGGAGGGATGTGAATTTATTCCCTGCCTTGCCAGAGGCTTTCTGTATCTCCCTGGCTGGGATAAATTCTTCACCTGTGTCCACTGACATCACCTGTGGAGATGGGTTGATGGGCACAGTGAGGGACCAGTCCCAGACACTGCTTTGGTAACAGGCTAACGGCATCAGTTCCAGCCTGGATTTGAGGGACTAGTTGCAGGAGGACTCTGGAGAAAGACCATCCACTCCAGGATGCCCTTTCCAGGGATGTTCTCCACCATGCATGATGCAAGAAGACCTGCCTAGCACAGCTGCTAAGAGTCACTTACACATCTTAATTTGCTCCCCAAGGAAAGTAGTGTTCTCCCTCCTTCTGCTCTAAATCCCTTGCTTGCAGTGCATACTGTAGGGGTTTGAAAATGCACGCCCTGCAGGGCTTTGGCTGAAAGTAGCCAAGGGTGGAAGTGATCCAGGGTACAGACAGAAAGGAGAGAAACCAGCAGTGGGTTTGCAAAGCAGAGGACCAAGTGGCAGGGATGGAAGGCTAGTTAAAGCTATGAGATGGGGGAGACCAGAAGCAGCTGAGAGAAGGGGGTAGCATTGCAGTTTCTGATCTTTGCTGCTCTGGTTTTAATTACATGGCAAAGGCTCTTTTCCACCATTTCCACCCCTCTCCTTCACCATGCTGAGGTTTCTTTCCTGCTAATCTCTGCAGCTGAAGCCAGCGCAACATTTTACCTTCCCCAGCTTGGAAAAACAAGGCTGAAGATTTGCATCTGGGCTAGAATGGGGAATGGGCAGCCTGGCAGACAGCGCCGTGCAGTGTTGCTGCCGTCGTGTGCGCGCACCACACCAAGGAGTCTGATCTACATCAGCGCCACTGAGCTTCCTGCAGGAGCCCCCTGAGCTGGGCAGCCATCCCACCAGCCCTGCTGTGTGAGTTAGTGCAGCCACTCCTGTCCCAGCAGGAGGGCACTGGATCTGTCTGTGGGACAGGAATCCACAGACTGGTGGCCACCATCTAACATTTACAGCTTGGGGAGGTGCTGCAGTAGCTAAACATATTTCTTCTCCACTCTGCAGCAGTAACACAGCAAAGCCCTTCTTCAAAACCCTGAGCTGCTGCTCTCACTGCTGCATCACTTCTACTTTTGCATGCTAATGCAGAGTAATGCTAGCTAGATTATCTAGCCATGTGAGCAATTTAGGGCATATCTGGCTGTATTCAAGAGCATAAAACAAAGTTCAGTGCAGCATGCAGCAGGGTCAGCTGGCTGGTAGCAGAAGACCTCTAGTTTGCCATGAAAAAAAGCTGGTTAGCCCTGTGGTGCATGTTGTGCAAGGATGCAGCTTCCAGCTCCAGACTGAGCCATGGGACCTGCTGTGTGCAAGACGTGCTCAATCCATGAACCTGCCCCCAGCATGCATTCCCTTTAGCATTGCATTTAATTCATCCCCCAGCTGTGTAATCCTGTCTCTCACAAGGCTGCCTCTTGAAGCAGGGCTTTGTGATGCTTTTTTGGGGGCTGTGTGGGCTGACATAAAACAGATACAGAAGCTCACTGTACTTGAGGAGCTTGTAAGCTGTAAGCTTTTCCATGCTTACTAGCCTGGCTGGTTGGTTGCTGGGTTTTCACATGCTGTTTCAGGATCCTGGTCTCCTATGAACACCAACAGAGAGGACTGAAAAGCAGTGTAAAATGGCAAAAACAATAAAACGGTTAATGAACTGAGCATCTGCAGCCTTCCTTCCTTCCTTCCTTCCTTCCTTCCTTCCTTCCTTCCTTCCTTCCTTCCTTCCTTTCCTCCCTTCCTCCCTTCCTCCCTTCCTCCCTTCCTCCCTTCCTCCCTTCCTCCCTTCCTCCCTTCCTCCCTTCCTCCCTTCCTCCCTTCCTCCCTTCCTCCCTTCCTCCCTTCCTCCCTTCCTCCCTTCCTCCCTTCCTCCCTTCCTCCCTTCCTCCCTTCCTCCCTTCCTCCCTTCCTCCCTTCCTCCCTTCCTCCCTTCCTCCCTTCCTCCCTTCCTCCCTTCCTCCCTTCCTCCCTTCCTCCCTTCCTCCCTTCCTCCCTTCCTCCCTTCCTCCCTTCCTCCCTTCCTCCCTTCCTCCCTTCCTCCCTTCCTCCCTTCCTCCCTTCCTCCCTTCCTCCCTTCCTCCCTTCCTCCCTTCCTCCCTTCCTCCCTTCCTTCTTGCCTGCCTTCCTTCTTGCCTGCCTGCCTGCCCTCCCCCCTTCCCTTCTTCTCTTTTGCCCTTTCTCTTCTTACCATTTCCCAAAACTCATCTTTGTTGAGGAAATGGCAACACGTGCAGCAGGTGGGAGGAACAAAGCACATCAGACAAAGCCTGGAACAGGACCAGGCAGCAGGCAAATGTCCATACAGGTTTGTGGGAGGCTGGCGACCCTGCTGGGTGCTAATTGCTGCTGCAACGGTCTGGAGGCAGCAGTGGTGGCTTCTCTGGGTCAGTGCCAGTGTGGCCCAACAGCAGCCCCTGCTCCACCTCCCCTTGGCATTGCTCACCACTCATTCCTCACTGCCCTTTGGTAAATCTGTCCTGTGCATTTGGAGCTGATGGGATAAAGCTCCCAAAATGAATAAGCTTTGAGCAGGTGTTGGTGGATCTATTGATTTGTCTGCTGGCCTTTCAGTCAGCGGGGTTTGCATCCTCAATTTCAGTCATGAAATCACAGGGGCTATAAATAAGACAAACAGGCTGAGATTTTTCACTAGGCTCCAGTTGCTAGCAGCATTAAGAAAACAAAGTACCAAGCTGTACAAAAGTTCCTGGGATGTACACCAAGTTAGTCAGGCTGCAGTTCACAAACACTTTTCTTATCAGCTGTGAGGGCAAACACATCTCTCACCATCTCCCTGGCCCCCAGCAGCTCTTTCTTCCCTCTCTGCACCATTTCCCCAGATACATTTGCACAACTGATTGTGAAGCCAGATGATGAACTGGAGCTGATCTGGCTTAAATATAGGTGTATATTTCCATATTTCAATACATACACCCTATGTATGCAGCTTGCTCTCTGCCAGTTTCCTGACTGGGGTTGTCATCTGGCTTCAGAAAAAGGGGATGCTGTTGCATAATTTCCACCATTTGCCACAAACAGCCACTGTGATCTGTATATCCTGCTCTTAAGCCACTTAGGCAGTGAATTTTCTGACACTTTCTTATGGAGAGGGTTCGATTGCCCAAACCAGCTCTCTCTGAGAGCACTCCTCCCTAATCTTCAGCATAGATTTCCTTTTCCCTCTTCTTTCTGCAAGAGAGCCACGGTACAACAGTTGTTTTCATAGAATCATAGAATCTTAGGGGCTGGAAGGGACCTCGAGAGATCATCTAGTCCAACTCCCCTGCCAGAGCAGGGTCACCTAGAGTACATCACATAGGAACGCATCCAGGAGGGTTTTGAATGTCTCCAGTGAAGGAGACTCCACAACCTCCCTGGGCAGCCTGTTCCAGTGCTCTGTCACTCTCACAGTAAAAAATTTTTTCGGATATTCACCTTGAACCTCCTATGCTCCAATTTACACCCATTACCCCTTGTCCTATCACTGGTCATCACTGAGAAAAGCCTAACTCCATCTCCCTGATACTCACCCCTTACATATTTGTAAACATTGATGAGGTCACCCCTCAGTCTCCTTTTCTCCAAGCTAAAGAGACCCAGCTCCCTCAGCCTTTCCTCATAAGGGAGATGTTCCACTCCCTTAATCATCTTCGTAGCTCTGCGCTGGACTCTTTCAAGCAGTTCCCTGTCCTTCCTGACCCGAGGGGCCCAGAACTGGACACAATACTCCAGATGTGGCCTCACCAATGCAGAATAGAAGGGGAGGAGAACCTCTCTTGACCTACTAACCACACCCTTTCTAATGCACCCCAGGATGCCATTGGCCTTCTTGGCCACAAGGGCACATTGCTGGCTCATGGTCATCCTCCTGTCTACCAGGACCCCTAGGTCTCTTTCACCTACATTATTTGCAGCAGATCTTTTATACAAGTTCTCCTGGAGTTAAACAGGGTAGTTGCTGTGCAAAAGTGGCTCATTGCAGAGGCTGAAAGAAGAGGAACCCAGTGTAGGCTCACAAGAAGAAGGGAACTGCCATGCTGGAGGACCTGGCTGTGCATGGTGGGGGAGAAACCTGGCATGGAATCATATAATTGTTTTGGTTGGAAAGGACCTTTAAGATCATGGGGTACAACCATTAATGTAACACTGCCAAGTCCATCACTAAACCATGTTCCTATGTGCCATGTCTACATCTCCAAGGACTCTTGTGAGAAGAATGAAGACAAATGAGTGCAAGGAGACAAAGTTCAGCAGAATGACCTACAAGAAGGCTGGAAAGTGATGTTAAAGGCAAAGAGCAGATGCCAGGAATCTGAAGGTGATGGGGGACCACTAAAAGGTGCTGAAGGTCACCTCATTTAAACACCCTTTGCCTTTAGCCAAAGTATCTCTAAGAGGCAGTTGTGAGTAAACACTTTGGCTGAGGATCCTGTGGTGTTGTGCTCTGGTTTCCCAATGCTGGCTGCTCCTTTGTGTGTGTTTTGTGAGACTGAGCCTGCAGAAGAGGCTGCTCTGACTCTCCTGGACACGTTATGCCAGGCAAGGTGCAGGCAGAGGTAACGGCTGAGCCAGAAGCAGCTGTTTGGCCACACTTGAGAAGGTTAAAAATCTCACCACAAGCAAAAAAATGCTGCTTTCTCCTACCTGCTGGCACTGACAGTCCACATGGTGAAAGCAACCCTGAGAGGAAAGTGCTTATGCTAAAATGGCCTGTACAGCTCAGGGTGAGAAAAAGGAGGGTCATTACACTGTGAACTGTGCTGCTTGGCCTTCTACTGGCATCTGGGACTGCTTCATCTCCCTTCTGCAAAGTGAGAGTTTGCTGATGAGCTTCCTTCTCCCAGCCCTTTGCAAGCTCATGAAGAGGAGTTCCTCTCCTGCACCTGGTGCCCACTGCAGTACCCCAGAGGCTTCTCACTCTTCACATGTCCACTCTCCTGTGAAATGGGTTGAAACTAACTGGTCTGTGTGCATCAAAATGGAGTGGGGAGGCACAGCACCCTCCCCATGCACATCTACACAGAGGCAGTGCCTGAGCAGACGCCTGTCCCTGAGGAAACTGTTCAAGGAGACCATGATGTGCCTCAGCCTGGGGAGCTGGTGTCCCCTGGGGGGCTGAAACTTGGCAGGGAAAATACAAAGACAATTCAGCAAGGCAGGTGGTAAAATGTAATTTTGGATCCCATGCAGGCAAGGGAAGAGAAAAAAGTGACTGAGAATACTGAATTATTTGTTAGTCTGGAATGCTTAATTTTTCATCTTTTCTGAAGCATTTGCATAATCTTGTGTGTGCCTGTGTGTGTTTTGTTTTATTTTTTTTTGCTTGGCAATTATTTTAATGAAACCTTTATTGTCAGTGCTATCTTGACAGCCTCTGTTTGAGCACCAGCAAAACATTCTGTGTTTACTGCCATCAGAAAACCCCAGCACCTGTGAACCTTGTCATGCAACTACAACCAAAGCCTTGGAAGGGGAAAAAGCTGGGGAGAGGGATGTCACACCTCTGCCTGGAGCCACTAATCCTGCAGAACAAATCCATAGCCTATAGGTATCCACAACCTGTCTCACCCCTGCAGGGCCACCATGGGCCCTGTGGCTTTAGAGCCCGTGGCTGTGGGTTCAGGCAGGGGATTGTGCCCATTGTCATGCCAGTGGATGAGTGCTAGGCAGAGCCAAATCTTGCTGGTCTTTGGCTCATTCAGCACTTCTCCTGACCAGAAAGTGCTAAAGCCCAAAAACTGTGAGTGAAGGTTCTGCCAGAGTGTTTCAGCTAGTTATTGAGGTCTCTTTCCAAGCCCCTTCAGCACATTGTCAGGCTGAGAAACACAAGCATCACTGAAAAAAATGGAGACACTTCATTTAGAAATTTTGCTGAAACCCAACATCCAGCCTTCTCTGCAAGAAAATGTGATTAAACATCCCCTCTTTAGCTTGGAAACACTTGCCAAGTTTAATCTGAATGTTCATTACACCTTATCCACACATACGTTTTCCAATGAATGAACTATTTTTCTTCTCCCAGTGCAAAAAAAAAAAAAAAAAAAAAAA
>NW_009952688.1:426594-428398 GCF_000747805.2 Chaetura pelagica | reverse complement strand
AAAAAAAAAAAAAAAAAAAAAAAAAGATCTGTCTCTTGCTGTAACACCAAACCACAGCACTCTTGCTTGGGTACAGAGCCAGACTTGCTATCACTGCATGCCATAATTGTGCTGGAAATCTCTGGATGATGGGCTTTCAGTCACCTCCTGGGGAAGGGAGAGGCACTCCCAAAAGGAAAATTGGTTTAAATAATTAAAAACAAACAATTAAAAAAAACAGCAAACCAACAAAAAACACCAAAACCCCAACAACAAAAAAACCAAACAAACCAAACCAAAACTAACACCAACACACACCCGCCCCCATAATAAGCTACAAAAACAAAAGCAAAACAGCAACCCAACAAAAAAAAAGTCAATCTCCAGCTCACTGGTTGCCTTGAAGCCCCAGGGAGCAATTCTTGATGGCCAGCACAGATCCAAGCACTTCAAGTCCTGATCTCCCCAACCTTCCTCCTGATGGGAAATATTTATTCTGTGTTGACAGAAGAGTGCTCCAGGGTGGGAGCTAATATTAATTATATGACAAACACATCCTTGGGCAGTGATTTGCATGCGGCCTTACATCAAGCAACTCAAGGTCCTGCAAAAGAGGAGCAGAGCCCGTTCCTGCTCTCTGATGCATATTGAATGAATCCAGGCTGGGTATTTGACTGCTGTGACCTTCGGGGAAGTTTGAGCGTGTTTCCAGCCTCTGCACACCCATGGAGGTGACTGGCTTGGTGGGTGCAGCTGGCACAGACCTGGGGCTGTTAAAATAGTTTGGACAATCTCTTGTGAAATGCTCATGGGGGCTGGTGGAGGGGGTGCAAAGGCACACGGTGTCACAACCTGCAGGCTGCCTCCTTAAACCAGCATCGTATTTACAGCTTTATCATCTGCAAAGAGCAGCTGGTGCCTCATCCCGCTGCAGATGCCGCAGTGTGACTCTCTAACTTGCAGGCTGATTTATGGAGCGTGTCTTGCTTTTCTCAGTAAAAATTAGAAACTGCATCAAAGGGGGAAAAAAAAAAAAAAATTAAAAAAGAAAAGAAAAGTGACTGAGTGATCTTCACTTTGGGCTCTGCCATCATAACTGACAGGTAAAAGGGCAGATGGGAACATACCTGCTGAGAATGAAGGAGGATCTACTAAACAGAGATCTATCTCAATTCCCCATGAGGTTTTCAATGCCTTGGTGATCTGAGTATGAAAATAACATATTGTCAGAGCCAGGTGCCAGCAGAAGAATAGCCCAGCTGTACAGGGCCTTAGAAAGAAATAAATCTGGGGTGTTTGGAGTGGCTCGGCAGAGGGATATCTGATCTCAGAGATGTCTTTTTATTTTGCTTATCCATGTCATTACCCATGGTTGCCTTTCGCTGCCAGAAGACAAGAAAACAGCACCGTGAAATCTTCTGGCTCAAGGGGATAGGCTTGGAGATGTTGGGGAAATCTTGTGATTTTTCTCCCAATCCAAACAATTAATAAATTCTGATTTCTCAAAATCAAAACTTGCCTTGGGAAATGGTTGGGATTTATGGATTTCCCAACTCTAAAAGTAATTGTTCCCAATACCTTTTAGAATTGAAAAGCTATGGGTCTCTGACTTCTTTCAGTACTCACTTAGAAATGCAACCCCAGGGTAACAGAAATGTTTGAGGAAAGAGCAGAGCAGTCGGCAATGACAGGAGTGAAATGCTTCAATTGTGTCAAACCAGTAATGAAGGATTATTATTCCTGATCTAGCCCAATCTGGAATAGACATTTTGTTTGTTTTCTTTTTCCTTCTTTTCTTTTTTTTTTCTTTTCTATCTCCCCCCCC
>NW_009952688.1:424000-424941 GCF_000747805.2 Chaetura pelagica | reverse complement strand
TCTGCACACCCATGGAGGTGACTGGCTTGGTGGGTGCAGCTGGCACAGACCTGGGGCTGTTAAAATAGTTTGGACAATCTCTTGTGAAATGCTCATGGGGGCTGGTGGAGGGGGTGCAAAGGCACACGGTGTCACAACCTGCAGGCTGCCTCCTTAAACCAGCATCGTATTTACAGCTTTATCATCTGCAAAGAGCAGCTGGTGCCTCATCCCGCTGCAGATGCCGCAGTGTGACTCTCTAACTTGCAGGCTGATTTATGGAGCGTGTCTTGCTTTTCTCAGTAAAAATTAGAAACTGCATCAAAGGGGGAAAAAAAAAAAAAATTAAAAAAGAAAAGAAAAGTGACTGAGTGATCTTCACTTTGGGCTCTGCCATCATAACTGACAGGTAAAAGGGCAGATGGGAACATACCTGCTGAGAATGAAGGAGGATCTACTAAACAGAGATCTATCTCAATTCCCCATGAGGTTTTCAATGCCTTGGTGATCTGAGTATGAAAATAACATATTGTCAGAGCCAGGTGCCAGCAGAAGAATAGCCCAGCTGTACAGGGCCTTAGAAAGAAATAAATCTGGGGTGTTTGGAGTGGCTCGGCAGAGGGATATCTGATCTCAGAGATGTCTTTTTATTTTGCTTATCCATGTCATTACCCATGGTTGCCTTTCGCTGCCAGAAGACAAGAAAACAGCACCGTGAAATCTTCTGGCTCAAGGGGATAGGCTTGGAGATGTTGGGGGAATCTTGTGATTTTTCTCCCAATCCAAACAATTAATAAATTCTGATTTCTCAAAATCAAAACTTGCCTTGGGAAATGGTTGGGATTTATGGATTTCCCAACTCTAAAAGTAATTGTTCCCAATACCTTTTAGAATTGAAAAGCTATGGGTCTCTGACTTCTTTCAGTACTCACTTAGAAATGCAACACCAGGCTAACAGAAAT
>NW_009952688.1:403860-423844 GCF_000747805.2 Chaetura pelagica | reverse complement strand
CCCCCCCCCTCCCCTCCCCAATCTTAAAAATATTCACAGTGCAGGAAAATAGATCTGGGCCAGGCTTCTGTTTTTCTGAAATCCCATCCTCTCTGTGGGGTCTGCAGGGATATACTGCTGGCAGGAAACCATGGGGGGTAAAGAATCACAGTACAAAGAGTGACTTTGCTAAGAGCAGAGTTCCCCATACCCTAATGACGTGAAACTTGGGAAACCCCTGATTGAAGCAGGAGAAAGGGAAAATGCACATATGCAATACACCAAGTGTGTCTCTTCTTTTGAGCGTCCCAGCATTGGGCTGAACGTTGGTGACTTGAAGGCATGTGTAAACTGGTCATGTTGAGTGTCTGAAGGGAATCCTTTTCAAACGTCCATCACCCAGATATGAGAGCTCAGTGGCTTCCTGTACCCCTGCTTTCCTTAAACTCTGCTTCCAAGACCAATGTTTGCTGGTCCTTTGCTTTTCTTTTAAGTTTCCATGAGCTGCTATCCCACAAATTGGGATTAAGGACCAGAATTCCCATCTCACTGGAGGAACAGTTTTTTCTCAGATGTGCAGCTCTTGATAGTGCCCTGCTTTGTCCCTGTATTAGGATACAGTCAAGCAGTGTTGGGAATACTGCAGGGTGGGATGCAGGGTGAGCCTTAGATGCAGCTGATGTGAGCCTTCCCATCAGTTACAGTCAGAAAGGAATCTTGCCCAGGCACAATTATCAGACACCTCACCAAGTAAGGACAGATTGCTGTAGAAATAATCCTTGGAACCTGAGGTCTTTATATTTTCCTTGCTGCTGTAGAAAAGTGCAAATTGTATGGGAATCTCATTTCCTGGTGATCCTGAGATAGGGTTCACCAAGGATGGAAACAATTTAAGGGAGATTGTTTTTGTTTTGCAGAACAAAAAGGAAGGAAATGAGGGGAAGATGTTGCCTGATGGTATGAACACTTTGGAAATCCCTGTGTCAGGTGATCAAGTAGAAAAGGGAGGTTGAAACATGGAGGGCGGAAGGAGAAAAATCTGAGGATGAAAGACAACAACAGCTGCTGATATGGTGTGGCTTTGATGGAGAAAAAATATACAGTTGCCAAGTTTTTTTCCACCTTCATTTGTGACAATTCATGTGAATTATTTAATGAATGGATTTACATATTTTCAAATAATTTGCAGTTTTCCTTCTATTGCTTCTCATGTCATTGTTGTTGCCAGAAGCTGCTGCTGCTAATCTTGGAGCTCATTTTTAGTAAGATTATACAAGTGATGCTCACTGAGACCCTGTTCTTCCTTCCAGAAACACAACAGGAGGGGGAAAGGCCCATGAAAGGGATGGGATTTCTCTTGAGACTCAGAAAAAAGTCTCATTTCCCAGAGGAAACACAATCTTTTGCAGACTCGATGCTCCTGTCAGCCCAGGGTGGGAGAAAGCTGAAGGTGAGCTTGCAATGGCATGGGGATCAGAGGACTTAAAGGGTGGAGAGAGGTCAGGAGACTGTATACTCTGAAGAATGGCAGGCAAAAAAATTTAATTGTGGTGTATTATCAAAGTCTGGGGATGGTTTTCTATAAATATGTCTGGGGAGTAAGCACCAGGGAGGAAGGAGAGCTATTTCAGCCAAAGGACAGTGTTGGCATGAGAACAAATGGATATAAACTGGCCATGAATAAACTGGTCTGGAAATTAGTTGAGGGCTTTGAACCATTAGAGCAATTGGGTTTGGAGCATCCACCCGGCAGGAGCCATGGGGGCAGAAATCCAAATGGCTTTTAAGAGAGAGCAGACTCCAGCTCTGAAAGGGCGTTGTGATGTGTTGCTGCAACATCAGGGACTGGATTTGGCAAGTCTGGAAGTCTCTGCCAGCCCCACGTTCTTGTGTTTCAAAGATTTGGGAGGTTTGACTTCTTTTTTATGGATAAATATGGCTTTGTGAGCAAAAGCAAATAAACTGCTGCTGGGAAAAAAAATATATTAGAGCACTTTTCAAGAAGTTTTAAGCGGGAAAGAGCTGTTTTAGCTGAACACAGAAGTTGAAAAGCCAGATTTCACCTCCCTATCAATGCTGTGACAGCTTGGGTTGTCCTGTCCAGATGGAGGAAGCTGAGAAATGTCTTGAAGTGAACCCACCACAGCCTGAGGACTCCAAGGGGTCATGGATATGGGGCATCTTGCTGGATGGCAGAGGGGTCACCCAGGAAAAGTGTCTCACCCGGAGTTACTGGATGGTGGAAAGGATTTACTTGAGTTTCTGTACCAGATGCTTCTTCACCAGTGTCTTGACAACTCTCTTATCAGAGGCTCTTGTTTATGTCCCAAACCAGCAGTGAATCTCTGTCCTTTCCCAGACCATGTTTTTATCCTCTATTTCCCACTAAGTTGCAGCTCAGCTCAGCTTTGAGAACAAGTGTACTTCTGCACAGGGATGTGAAGCTGTCCCTCAGCTGTCCCTCACTGCCAGCAGCAAAATCTGAGGAAGATAAGAAGAACACAACTCTCACAGACATCCCAAACCAATACTGTCATCCTGGCAGCTCACAGTCAAAAAAAAACCACTCCCACATGCCCTTCACATAATTTATTCTTGGACTCATGTGATTGTTTCATATCAACAATTTCATTCAGTTTGTGGATGATCAACCCTTCACTCCAGTATATGCTGCAGGCCAAAGCAGCCTGGCAGAAAAGGCCCTGAGGGTCCTGGTAGACACCACATTGACCATGAGCCAACAATGTGTCCTTGCCACAGACAAGGCCAAGAGTATCCTGGGCTGTATTAGGCAAGGTGTTGGCAGCAGATCAAGGGAGGAGGTCCTTCCCCTTAGCACTGGTGAGGCCACCACTGGAGTCCTGTGTCCAGTTCTGGGCTTCTCAGTAAGAAAGAGACATGGACACACAGGAGAGAGTCCAATGAAAGACCACAAGGATGTTCAAGGGACTGGAGCTTTTCTTATGAGAAAAGGCTAAGAGAGCTGAGACAGTTCACCCTGGAGAAGACTGAGAGCGGATCTCATCAGTGTACATAAATACCTGAAGGGAGGATGCAAAGAGAATGGAGCCATGCTCTTTCCAGTGGTACCAAATGATAGGTACCAAGGACCAGGGACAATAGACAGAAACTAGAATATAGAAGGCTCCCTCTGAGCATCAGGAAACACTCTTTTCACTGTAAGAGTGACCAGGCACTGGCACCGGTCACCTAGAGGGGGTGTGGAGCTTCCATCCTTGGAGATACGCAAAAGCTGCCTGGACACAGTCCAGGAAAATGGCTTTGCTGGCCCTGCTTGGGCAGAGGGGTTAGACAAGAAGATGTCCAGAGGTCCCTGCAAGCCTCATCCAGCCCATGATTCTGTGTAAAGAGTCCCACAGGCAAACAGTGTGTAGCTGAAAAAGATCTACTTTCTGTCCAATCTGCCACCTACTTTTTTTCATTTGATGCCCCCTAATTCTTCCATTGTAAGGAACAGAAAGAAACTCACTAGCCTCCATCACTTTCTTCCATCTCACAGTCTTGCAGTCCTTTCTTGCACCCTGATTATCAGTTTGCCAAATTTTAGTCTTGGCTTACTTGGGTGTTCACGCAGCTGCAGTTCTAGTGCTCCACTTGCCGGTTTTGCCTTTATCCAGATCTTCCCCAAAACTAGTCACACTGGGGGAGCATCATGGCACCAGGAAGTCCCAGACCACAAACAAATGAAGACACGTACGATTGATTTATAGGTCCCAGACATATATAGAAAATTAATTTGAGGTCATGGAGACCAGGTCAAAAGAGTTGTGTTCAACGGAGTTAATCCAGTTGGTGCCGGTCACGAGTGGTGTTCCCCAGGGCTCAGTGCTGGGGCTGCTCCTGTTTCACATCTTTATTGATGACTTGGATGGGGGGATAGAGTGCACCCTCAGTGAGTTGCAGATGACACTAAGTTGGGTGAGAATGTCGGTCTGCTTGAGGGTAGGAAGGCTCTGTAAAGGGATCTAGGCAGGCTTGATCAGTGACCCAAGGCCAGTTGTACAAGGTTCAACAAGATTAAATGTTGGGTCCTGCACTTTGGCCACAACAACCTTCAACAGCACTACAGGTCTGGGGAAGAGTGGCTGGAGAGCTGCCCATCAGAGAGGGACCTGGGAGTGCTGACTGACAACCTGGTGAAAATGAGCCAGCATGTGCCCAGGTGGCCAAGAAGGCCAACACCATCCTGGCCTGCATCAGGAATGGTGTGGCCAGCAGGACCAGGGAGGTGATCCTGCTCATGCACTCAGCCTTGGTGAGGCTGCACCTTGAGCACTGAGTGCAGTTTTGGGCACCACAGTATAAAAAGAACATCGAGGTGCTGGAGAGGGTGCAGAGAAGGGCAACTAGGCTGATTAGGGGTCTGGAGAACAGGTCTTATGAGGAGAGGCTGAGGGATCTGGATCTGCTCAGCCTGGAGAAGAGGAGGCTGAGGGGAGACCTCATTGCCCTCTACAACTACCTGAGAGGAGGTTGTGGTGAGGCAGGTGTTGGGCTCTTCTCCCTTGTGACCAGCAACAGGACAAGAAGAAATGGGGTCAAGTTGCTCCAGGGGAGGTTCAGATGGAATATTAGGAAAATTTTTTCCCAGTAAGAGTGGTGAGGCCTTGGAACAGGCTGCCCAGGGAGGTGGTGGCACCATCCCTGGAGGTGTTCAGAAGACAGGTAGACATGGTGTTTCAGGAGATGGTTAGTGGTTAGGGGTTATAAGGTGGATGGTTGGACTTGATGATCTTAAAGGTCTTTTCCAATCGCGATTCTATGATTCTATGACCAGTATTGTCTGGTGAGCTGATTAACTAACAGATGCTTTTGAGATGCTGAGTCCATCCTCCCCCAGGAGGATAACTTTCATGGAGAGACTCCAGATAGGCAGCCTAAACCAGTCCTAAAGTTGTATCTCCCCACCCATGCAAGAAAGCCAAACACCATTAAACTGCCTGTCCCTTTGGAACCAGGGAGGGACCTTTTTAAGTTCACCTCTAATAGACTCTAAGCATGAAGTAATTGCAGTTCAACAGCTGCTCCCTGTTGTGAGAAGGCTGAAATATGTTACTGAAACATTTCATGGCTCTCCTATGCTTCTCCTACTCTCTTTCCATCAGTGGAGCTCTCTTTGTTTGGACCCATCAGTGTCTGGCATGTGAATGGAGAAACAGCATTTGGCAGGACTGTTGAAGCACTATAATTTAGCTCCTGGTTGCTGAGCAGCCATTTAAACCACTGTAATTTCAGGGCACCCATAGAGGAACCCTTCTCTAATTGACTCTTCTCACTACAGGCACTCAGGGATGCTTATACAGAGGACAGCAATTCACTAGAGGAGACATCAATATGAGAATTCAATGGGAAGGGAGAAGAAGGAGTCCAAGCTTCTCACAAACTAACTGCGAATTTCAGCTCAGCATAAGCTTTTTATAGAATCTACCTCCTTTAGTACATTTTTGAGGATTATTGGTTAAAAAAAAAAAAAAAAAAAAGCAGAGGGACACACAAGAAAATAAGCAACAACAATTTTGTTGTCTCACTTAGAAGGTGTTTTCTGGTTCATGGAGATGTGGAAATTAAAAATGAGGCAGCCAAATATGACTAGGAGTTCTTTGATTCTAAGGAAGCTCAGGCTGAAGCCACAGCTACTCACCCAAATGTATGCTTAGAGCAATTCATGGAGAGGGAGCCCAGAGGGGTGGCTTGGGGCAGGCCTGGGTCCCATAACTCATGCTCACCACCCTGGGAACACTCCTGCTTGAAGTTGGTGGGAGCAGAGGGAAGCACGACGGGTGCCTGGAAGCAGGAACGTGTTCCCACACCTCAGACCATATCACTTTCCTTTCCTCGTTAAAGCCAGCCCTGCTTTCCTTGCACTCTCTTCGTGGATCTGACCCCTGATATTTCTTCTTATCACCTCAGCTTCTGAAAACACTAATTAAGAGCTTTACCCATCAGTTCCCATCTGGGATCAGAGTTTGCAGATGAATGTCTTTTCAGTATTCATCAAGCTTCAGTTCTCCCGTGCTTGGTGACAAGTTTATCTTCCTCTGGGGATACAAAAGAAGGAGAGATGATGTTGCTGTAAAGAGATGCTAATCTTGCTATGGAGATCTCCTCGAGAAATCGCAGAGCCCTTTGTTGCAGGATGTTGTCCTCAGCTCTTTGTTTCTCCTCTGATTTCTGTAAGTTGCTGTGTGGGCAGGAAGGGAGGGTAGAATTTATAAAAGATACTGAAGGGCAAGGGAAAGGCAATGCTTAGTATTGCATTGCAGATTGTTACAAGCTGTTTTGAATTGGGTCTGCCTTTTTATTGTTGTTATGCACAGTGCCAAACTGACAGAGATGGGGATCTGCTCTCACCTCACATCAGTAGGGTGACTGCTTTTGTTACTGCTATGATTTCTGGTTTCTTTCTGGCTTGCCAAGAGCTGCAAATGGATCAAGTGGGCCTCTGGATATCTGGAAGGCTCTAGCTGTACATCTGCATTTTCTCCTCTGGAGTTCAAGAGGAGATTAGGGAGTCTCTGGAGGAACATGTGGAGCCAGGCATGGAAGGAAGATGCTTCTGGATTGACGGTGAGTGGTAGCCTCAGGTGAGTGGGTTTCTTGCAAAACAGCTAGCAGCAGACACTACCTTCTAATGGCAAAACCCATAGGTTATGTGCTCCTCGTCCAACACAGCATGCACAGCCTGAGAGCACCCTTTTACAGTCTGTAGCTGGCTATGTCCAAAATCTGCTTCTCTTCTCCTAAATGTAGACTAAGAAATAAGTCATCTTCTGCTTGGGTCTTGGTTGTAGGGGACAACAACCAGCTGGACTGCAGGTTGCTGATGGAACAGTTCTGTGCCTTCAGTCCCTTCAGGGTATCTTTTCTGTAGCCATCAACAGTGACTTATTTACGTCCTTCACTGTCCTCACAAGTGAAGCTGCACGTCTTGACTTGCCTTGCAACTTGGGATACATCTTACTTGTTAGCCAGCCTGGCAAGTGCTGACAGTGCTGGTTCTCTGCAAAACCTTTTGGATGTGGTGGCCAGGGTGGGCACCGCTTCTCAGGAGTGTCTCCAGCATGCTCCATGGACCGGCAGGTTTTCTGCCTGAGGAGGCTTTCACAGAGTTAATTTCACTCCAGGTATTCTCAGCAGGTCCCTGAGCTGAGTGACTTGAAACAGGAGCCGACTGTTCAGCAGTACAGCAAAGACTAGAACAAACCATATGCTTCTGCTCAAGAATAACAGCATCATTAAGAATCAAACCAAGAGCTCAAAGGAGCATTTGAAGAGTAGATAGCAGCAGGTCCTGAATCCTAACTATCAGCTTCTCTTCCCCTCAAAGCCTTTGCATGGGCTGAATGTGAAGATAAAATGTATACTCAATCACAGCAACCCAGTTCCTTCCTCCTCAAGTGACTCTCCAGGCATATGCCCACCTCATGTGTGAGATGTAGTTGATAACAGCAGAGAAACAGAGGGGAACAAACAGGCGAAACAACAGAGAAAGAGAGTGAGAGAGACAGACAGACAGACCCTGGTCACTACTTAAACTTTGCTTATTTACAGCAGCAGCATACATATGAAGATCTATAGCACTTACACCTAAATAAATCCTCCCCTGGAGACAGGTGGCAGATTTCCCCCTTTGTTATTTACAGCCACTTCTCAGTGAAAACTGCAAGCTGTAAAATGCCCATACAGTGTTGGAGAGATTTATAGTCCTCCTGTATTTCTCACACTGCATTGCCCCGCTGTGCTGCCTTTGGGGAGACATGGCAAATGGACTCCAAGGTGTTTGACAAAGATGAAGACTCATTTATTACTTGATGCTTTGGAGAGAAATATTTGTTCGCAGCAGCCTACACGGGTGGCAAAGGTTAATCCTCTCCTCTCCTGTCAATTCAGCTTTTTATGAGTGAGGGGAAGCAATGTGCTGGGGAGGAGAGGAGTGAGAGAGGAGGACATTGAGCAGCACCAGTGTCCTGTGTCACTTTGTGCCCTTGACCAGTGCCAAAGAAGAAGGGGAACTTCACTCTGCCACTGACCCATCACCCAACCAAGCTTGATCTCAGCTTTTTCGTGCACATATTTGGTCCTACAGAGAACAGGAATGGCATCTCCACTTCTCTGCAGTAGATGGGATTTACTGAACCTTGCAATTGGAGGAGACTTGGCTTGCAGGTCAAAGGCATTCACTGACACCCACCACCCTGAAGTCTCAGTGTGCCATGCCTGACTCCCACTGGGACAGTGGGGCATAGGACCATAAGAGCCTTTGGCAAACTGGGCTTCAGAGGGTCTTAGCTTGTGTTGGGACCCTAAAAATACATCTTGTCCCTCTCTATTGGCAGCACACACAGCATTGCTCCCTCATCTAAAGGTGATCCCTGTGAGTGGGGCTGAAGCAGAGAGCCCACATGGGGCCAGCAGCCAGCTAACATGCTGCCTTCTTTGGAGATTGACAAAGATCTTGAGTCTCCAGGGTTGCCAACAGAGTGCTTTTCAGCAGCACTAAATTCTTGCAAAAAAAACCAAAACACCCTCAAAGACAAAAACATAAAATAAAAACATTGTGTAAAAAACACATAATAAAAATATAAACCCAAATATATCACTTAACCAAAACAGATGACCTAGCGGCTTTGATGTTAATGCATTGTCTGTAACAACATGGTGTTCCAGCTGAATACTAACTGGTTGCAGGGCCCCAGCCCAGCCCTGCTTCAGAGGTTTCTGATTTTAGTACACTAATTTCTGCAGCTGACCTTCCTCTCTTGGGGTTATTAGGTCTCTTCCCCTGCCACAATCAACTTAAGAGCTGTTTTCACTTTCTTCTCAGTGTTAATTAAAGCTGGGGTGGAGTTATCCCCAGAAGACTCCTCAGAGGAAGAGGAAAACTAAGCCCAGTGTGACGGCAGGGTTGGATCAGTGGAGAGCTGTGTTAACAAGAGCCCTATGGATGTGAGAGGTATGAACAGTTGGTGGGGAATCCAGGAACAGATGGTAGCCAGCTACATGCAGCATGGCTCCCAGGGTCTGCAGGGTATGTAGAAGTTCCTGCTCACTGCACAAGCTGCCTCATGCCTTGTGACAGCACCAGTCACAGCTTCTGCAGAGATATCTCTACCTGTTCCTGTATGGATGGCAAGGAGGTAGCCCAGAGGGGATCTCTCCTGCTCCAGCCCTCACATCCTGCTTGCTTAGAGCCAGCCAGAGGTCACTGACCCCTCTTTGTTGGCAAGATACAGAGGTGTTCCTGTGCAGACCTGGTATAAGTGTGGCACCTCTTGCAGTTATTCAGTACCCAGGTGTGGGAGAAAGGTTGAGTGAGAGCCTGGCATGAAACAGGACAGAAGGGAACTCTCCTGTTGGGGACAGTTTTAACTGTAACACCTGGAGACACAGCCTTTGTCCCTCATGGCAAGATGCACCAGCTACTCCAAAAGATTCAGGTCACTTTGTTTAGGGTATGGTCCAGAAAATAATTTAATTCCCCCCTCCTGTGATCACTGCTGACTGGTGCCAGCCAAAGAGCAAAAGCAAATGGGGTGAGGATGCCTTCTCTGCTGCTTAGTCAAGGCCCTGCACTATGGTAGCAGTTGAAAGGCAGGAAGTGGAGCAGGACACAAAAGGGCTTACCCTGGAGGTTTTCACTGCAGGCAATCTAAAGATGCTGCTTCAACTACAGCTAAAAATTCCAGTCCCAGACTGTGATGGCCCTGGGTGGCCCTGACCCAGCTTACACTGTTTGCTGAGACAGCAATTGCCAAGCAGACAGCTGGGGACAGCTTCTATCCAGAGCCTGTAAATCCACACCATGAGCAGCTCCAGCGATGCTCTGGCCTTGGATTTCAACAGGTGGAGTCATGTGGAGCAAAGTGATCCAAATATTTCATTCTTGCAAGGTCATGTTGACCACTCTCTCTTCAAAGGAGAGCATCCCATCTGTGCCTGGCTGCTTCATGCTGCAGAAAGCAGGTGGTCCCTCTTCTGTCCCAGGTTTAGCCAGCATTTACTTTCATGCTCAGTCTTCTTCCAAAATACATTTTTATCCTCTAACATAAACCCTAAGACGAGCATCAAACAAAGCTGTTGCTATGCTCTATGGCTGAGCTACAGCTCCCTCATCTTCTCCTCTGGCCCCTTCCCTACTGCTGGAAAGAGGACTTGCCCTTCACGTCTCCAGTGTCCTGCCCTTCTCCTGCCTTGGTACAGACAATAGGGATGACCTGAGTCTTGTGGTGAACAGGTGGGGAAGTACTTGCTGTCTTTAACCACGTGGCAGAGGATAAGACCAAGGCTGCAGGTGGAATGTGTTGTCAGCAGTGTGGCCTCTTCTCAGCTCTTTGAGTTTGGAAGCCCAGCAGTGCTGGCAGGGGGGAGAGCAAGATGTTGGTTAGCTGAGACAAAGAAATTGTGTTCTTAGTCCATGGAGAAAGTGACCCAGTTTTCCTACCAGAATGAGAAAGGAAGCTAAAGAAGAGCCAAAACAGCTGGGGAGGAACCCAGACTTTATGTGCAATCTTGATAGCCTGCTCTTTTTATTTTTTTTTTTTTTTCCAGCTTATTAATCATTGTAAGTTGGTACTTGTTCTTGCTGTAATCTCACTCTTGGACATAAGCAACCCAACCTACAGCAAGCTTCTCTCCCACATTATGACAAAACATGATTGAGAAGCTGTGTGAAACTCTTTTGCTCCTCCAGGCACCCCAGAGTGTCCGGTGATTCTGCTGCTTGACAGGAAAGCACATGATGGGGGGTTAGGAGGAGAAATGTTTCCTAGTAAGGAGTGGTGACTAGGGGAATTCCTCCAATAGGCAGATCTATCTACTTACTGGTGTCAGGGAGTAGGAGAGAGACTCCAATAGTCACCCATCAAGGGTGTGATACTTGTTTACTTGCCCCTTTTTCCCAGTCCCGGATCCAGCACTGCTTCCTGCAGCAGTTCCTGGAGTTGTGGTCCCATTCCACAGCCCATCTGCCTCCTACTCCTGCAGAGGGTTGAGATGACCATCTCCTCTCTGTTGTCTCGTGCTCCTTACTCCCATCAGAATTCTTAGATGTACATGATGCTCTGTGGAGGGCTCCAGCTTGCCTTGCCATGCGTTGTCTGCAGTGCCTTGCATTGAAAGTGCTCCCTGGTTTTAATTAAGGTTTCGAAGACCCAAGTCAGGCAGAAAGAAGAGAAAATGCTAAGAACAGCTAATTTCTTAAACTGCTCTCTGGCACCTTTTGAAACTTACCTCATGTAGCAAATTAAAAATGCTAATGGATGGCCAATAAAAAAAAAAAACCAAACCCCTTTCTTCTCTATAATTTCAGTGAGCTGAGTGGCTCTGTGCATAAATTAGTGGTAGGAAATGAGATTTTGTCCATTGGGGAAGGACTGAGGTGGAGGCATAAACCTACAGGTTGGCTCCTGAAGCAGTTCACTGCCCAGAATGTCTTCAGTAAAAGCAAGAAGGACCATGCTGTGCTGCCCCTCTCACTTATATAATACTTACGAACTTACAGCTCCTCATTACTTTTTGTCTTAAGGCAGACTGTAAGTCTGAACACTGAGATGGCGACTTGGGCTGGGCACTGTCCTTTGTTTTTCAGTGGGCTTGATCTCATCTGGGTACTGCTTTAGCAGCTGTAATAATTACAAAACTAGAATAGTCATGTGTAGGCACTGCTCTTGTACTGCCTGCAGTTGTCTCTGCAGAGGTGCTGTTATGTTCCCCAGCTGCTTGCTAGCAGCACTCATGGCTACAGCACTCTCAGCTTGTGCTAAACTGGGGTTGTGACAGCTTTATGAGTTTAGAGGGCAAATGGGCTTTGAAGACCTTGCAGATCCTAGGGATAGAAGGTGGAAAAACCTGCCTTCTTACCCCTCCACTCTCTCTCATTACAAGTTTGCAAATGAAAAATATATATTTTTTTTTTTTTTTTGATCCAGAGGCTGGAGCAGCAAGTTCCTGCTGGCCAGACAAGAACTCTGTTATTAATGGAGGAAGGACACATATTGACAAATACTGATTGGTTTATTCAAAGCCAGACAGCCATTATAATAGAAATTGCAATGGATACCAGCTGAAGGCCCTGTCTCGTGTGCCTACAGAGGATGTGGGTGAATCAGAGAGATTAGGTCTTCCACTCTCAGGAGACTGCCCAAACTGCAGAATAACTGTGAAACATGTGAAGAGGTCTGCACTCTATTGGATCATCCAGGCTATGCATCACAGAATCATAGAAACATAGAATGATAGGGGTTGGAAGGAACTTCTGCAGATCATCTTGCCTAGACCCTTCTGCTATTGTTATCATGTGATTGCTCCTGGAGCAAGAAGTGGAACTAAACTATTCCTACTCAACAGCATGAGCTTATTCCCTTCTTCTAGCAGTATTTACCCCCTTTCCGTTCTTGCCTCCCATTTGTCTTTCTCCAGAAATACCTAGTAGTGATCTACATCTTGGAGGCTGTGGCGCAAGACAAGCCACTCAGTTGAATATAGAATGCCAGCATATTGATTTTACGGGTCACCTGGAACACCTTAGAGGTAAAAAGTCCAGGGAGCCTGAAAGAGGTCATGGGCACCATCACAGTCACACAATTTGGCTCATACCCAGGGCTCTGCACTTAAAAGCTTTCAGCCAACTAAAAGCAGCCTTGGAGCACCAGGAAGGTCTGAATAATAACTTTTGAGCATGGTTAATGAAGCTTCTGGGTTTAATGTATTTCAGCCACTTTATTTTTTTTTTTTTTTTTGATCCAGAGGCTGGAGCAGCAAGTTCCTGCTGGCCAGACAAGAACTCTGTTATTAATGGAGGAAGGACACATATTGACAAATACTGATTGGTTTATTCAAAGCCAGACAGCCATTATAATAGAAATTGCAATGGATACCAGCTGAAGGCCCTGTCTCGTGTGCCTACAGAGGATGTGGGTGAATCAGAGAGATTAGGTCTTCCACTCTCAGGAGACTGCCCAAACTGCAGAATAACTGTGAAACATGTGAAGAGGTCTGCACTCTATTGGATCATCCAGGCTATGCATCACAGAATCATAGAAACATAGAATGATAGGGGTTGGAAGGAACTTCTGCAGATCATCTTGCCTAGACCCTTCTGCTATTGTTATCATGTGATTGCTCCTGGAGCAAGAAGTGGAACTAAACTATTCCTACTCAACAGCATGAGCTTATTCCCTTCTTCTAGCAGTATTTACCCCCTTTCCGTTCTTGCCTCCCATTTGTCTTTCTCCAGAAATACCTAGTAGTGATCTACATCTTGGAGGCTGTGGCGCAAGACAAGCCACTCAGTTGAATATAGAATGCCAGCATATTGATTTTACGGGTCACCTGGAACACCTTAGAGGTAAAAAGTCCAGGGAGCCTGAAAGAGGTCATGGGCACCATCACAGTCACACAATTTGGCTCATACCCAGGGCTCTGCACTTAAAAGCTTTCAGCCAACTAAAAGCAGCCTTGGAGCACCAGGAAGGTCTGAATAATAACTTTTGAGCATGGTTAATGAAGCTTCTGGGTTTAATGTATTTCAGCCACATCATGTGTTCCTTCCACATCAGAAGCAGGGTAAACCAGCAGGTATAGAGAGCTGATCATGTCCCTGTACTCAGCAATGGTGAGGCCACACCATGAGTACTGTGTTCGGTCCTGGGCCCCTCACTACAAGAAGGACATTAAGGAGCTGCAGTGAGTCCAGAGAAGGGCAACCAAGCTGGGTAAGGGTCTGGAGACCAAGTCCTAAGAGGAGTGGCTGAGGCAACCAGGGTTGTTAAGTTTGAAGAGGAGGAAGCTGAGCGGAGGCCTGATTGATCTCTACAACTATCTGAAAGGAACTGGGTGTTGGCCTCTTCTCCCAAGTGAATATTGAAAAGACCAGAGGACATGGCCTGAAGTTGCACCAGGGAAGGTTTGTATTGGGCACTAGGAAGAATTTCTTTACTGCAAGAGTGGTCAGGCACTGAAACAGTCTGTCCAGGGAGGTGGTGGAGTCATCATCTCTGGGGGTATTCAAAAAACATGTAGATGTGGGACTTCACAGCATGCTCTAGTGGACACGGTGGGTGTTGTTGTGCTCTTGTTTGTTTGGTTGTTTGGTGTGTGGGGTTTTGTTCTTGTTTTTGTTTTCCTTCTGGGTGAACGGTTGGACGCGGTAATCCTAGAGGTCTTTTCCAACTGTAACAATTCTGTGATTCTCTGATTTTCCTCTCACCTTCCCATTGCTACAGAGGAACAGATGGGAAAGAATGAGAAAATTACAAGTGGAAGCTTCTACTTCCCCTCTGAAATTGTCTTGACTTTTGAGTCCCTCAAGGGTTATGTGAGTTTGTCACACAGCAGGCCCAGAAAAATGAACAGTGACATCTTCATAACTGCACAGGGCAAGGAAGGCTGCTCAGCAAAAGCAGGGGGGGAGGGTGGTGGGTTCCTAGGGGGCTATGACCAGCTCCTTCCACTGTCACAGCAGGGGCAGAGGGATCAGGGATATAAGGCAGCATTGTAGACTTGGGAGAAGCAGAGGAGTTTTTGAGCAGCAGCTGAGTTTCAAGCTCAGCTGTCACCCATCATGTGCTTCATGGGGTTTGAAGGCTGTTGTGATCTGGAAGACTCTCTGTAGTAGCATAAGGCAAGAGAGAATCTGTGTGGTTGGGAGGAGAGTTTGCTCCTTCTGTGGGGCAATATTAACACAAGGTCAAAGCTGATGCCCCAGCTGGGTGCCAGCAGATTCACAGGCATTAGTCCCCAAAGTACAGCGAAGGGAAGGATTAAGCTGTCTAGGTTTGGGGTGTTGAGTATTTCTTTTTCTCATGTCCAAAAGACAGGACCAACTGAAACGCCCCACAGTCAGTGCAGCACACCAAACACAACCCAAGCACAGGTGTCCATGGGAGCACAGCTATCTTCCACTGCTGAATTGCTGCCATGAAGGATTTTACCAGTTCTTTTGTAGCTCTGTAGCAAACCTGCTTCAGGCTCACCACTAACATTACATTCATGGATAAATAAGAAAGAGGGAATGGCAGGTCTATAGTTTCTGCTGTGCTCTGTAGAACAGGCAAAGAAAAAAAAGCACAAGAAACATAGCATCATAGAATGACAGAATAGAAGAATAGTTGGAAGGGACCTTAAAGATCATCTATTTCCAAACCCCCTGCTATAGGCAGGGGTATCTCCCACTGGACCAGGTTGCTCAAAGCTTCATCCAACCTGGCCTTGAACACTTCCAGCAATGGGGCATCCACAACTTCCCTGGGCAACCTGTTCCAGTGTCTTACCACCCACATGGTACAGAACTTCTTCCTAATGTCTAATCTAGATGTCCCCTCTTTAAGCCTTAAACCATTCCCCATCATCTTATCACTCCCTGCCCTTGTAAAAAGTCCCTTCCCAGCTTTCCTGTAGCTCCTTCAGATAGTGGAAGGCTGCTGTGAGTTCTCTCTGGAGCCTTCTCTGCAGGCTGAAAAACTCCAGCTCTCTCAGCCTGTGTCCATTGCAGAGCTGCTTCAGCCCTCTGGTCATTTTTTGTGGTCTCCTCTGGACTCACTCCAACAGCTCTGTATCCCTCTTTTGTTGGGGGCTCCAGCACTGGACACAGCACTGCAGCTGGGGTCTCACAGGAGCAGAGCAGAGGGGGAGAATCACCTCCCTTGACCTTCTGGCCACGCTTCTTTTGATGCATCCCAGGACACGGTGGCTCTCTGGGCTGCAGGTGCACATTGCTGGTTCCTGGCGAGCTTCTCATCAACTAACACCCCCAAGTCCTTTTCCTCAAGGCTGCTTTCAGTCTATTCTCCACCCAGCCTGTGATTGTGCTTGGGATTGCCTCAACCCAGGTGCAGGACCTTGTTGAACTTCATGCAGTTTGCACAAGCCCACCTCTCAAGCCTGTCAAGGTCCCTCTGGATGCCTCCCTTCCCTCCAGTGTGTTGACCTCATCACACAATTTGGTGTCATCTGCAGACCTGATGAGGGTGCACTTGATCCTACTGTCCATGTCACCAATGAAGATGTTAAACAGCACCAATCCAAGTACCATGACTAGTCTCCATTGGGACATCAAGATATTGATTACTACTTTCAATACAACCACCCAGCCACTTCCTTATCCACCAAGTTGTCCATTCATTGAATCCGTATCTTTCCAATTTAGAGACCAGGATGTCATGTGGGACACTGTCAAATGCTTTGCATGAGTCCAGGTAGATAATGTTAGTTGCTCTTCCCTTGTCCACTGACACTGTGACTCCATCATAAAAAAGCCACCAGATTTATCAGGCATGATTTTCTCTTGAAGCCACACTAGTTGCCAACAACTACCTCCACCTTTGTCATGTGCCTCAGCAGAAAATTCAGGAGGATCTGCTCCATGATCTTGTCTGGCATAGAGGTAAGACTGACTGGCCTGTAGTTCCCCAAGTTCTCTTTTTTTCCCCTTATAGAAAACAGGGATTATGTTTCTCCTTTTCCGGTCAGTGGGAACTTCACCAGACTGCCATGACTTTTCAAATATTATGAAAAGGGGCTTTGCAACTTGATCTACCAGTTTCCTCAGCAGCCACAGAACGATCTCATCAGGTCTCACAGACTTAGGCACTTTCAGGTTCTTTAGGAGATCTCAAACATGCTCTTCTCCTGCAGCGGGTAGATCTTCCTTCTCCCAGTCCCTGCCTTTATGCTCTACAACCTGGGTAGTGCGGCCAGAGCCCTTGCTGGTGAAAACTGAGGCAAAAAAATAATTGATCACCTCAGTCTTCTCCATATACTGTGTGATCTGTTCCCCTGTTTCCTTCTGGAGAGGACCCACAATTTCCCTGGTCTTTATCACTGATGTGCCTGTAGAAGCTTTTCTTGTTACCCTTGATATCCCTGGCCAGATTTAATTATATCTGGGTTTCAGCTCTTCTAACTCGATCCCTGCCTGCTCAGACAAAGTCTTTGTACTCCTCCCAGGTAATCTGTCCTTTCTTTCACCCTCTGTAGGATTTAGTTTTATATCTAAGTGTGTCCAGGAACTCCTTGTTCATCCATGTAGGACTCCTGGCATTCTTGTCTGCCTTCTTTTTCATGTGCATTGCTCCTGGGCTTGGAGGAGCTAATCCTTGGATATTGACCAGCTTTCTTGGGCTTCTCTCACCTCCAGGGCTTTATCCCATGGAACCTTACCTAACAGATCCCTGCAGAGGTCAAAGTCTTTTCTTCTGAAGTCCAGGGTTGTCATCCTGCTTGTTTCTCAGTGACTCCCGCACATGATCCTGAACTCCACCATCTCATGGTCACTGCAGCCAAGGCTGCCCCCAGCCTTCATATCCTCAGCCAGTCCCTCCTTATTTATCAGTACAAGGCCCAGTGGTACTCTTTGTTTGCTCCTCCACCTCCTGTGCCATGAGGTTCTCATCAATGCACTGCAGGAACCTCCTGGACTATGCCTGCCTGGCTGTGTAGCCTGTCCAGCAAATGCCAGGGTAATTGAGGTCCTCTCATGAGACCTAGTGCCTGTGACTGTAAAGCTACTTTCACCTGTTTGTAGGAGGCCTCATCAGCTTTCAGGAGCAGGACCTTGATGATCTGCGTGTCGGCAAATGATGGCTGGATGGCAATGGCATTTGCCAGCACTGAGGAGAACAACCAGGTGCAGTCAAGTCAGGTTTGTTTGGGTTTTTTTACATGGAAAAAGACAGAAACTGTCTCAGGAGAGGCTGATTTTGATTTCTAGAGGTGCAGTCAAGTCAGGTTTGTTTGGGTTTTTTTTACATGGAAAAAGACAGAAATTGTCTCAGGAGTGTTTGATTTTGATTTCTAGAGTTTCAGCTTTTCTCCTGTCACTACTCTCCAAGCATACACAGCAATGCAGGTGTTACAGACTAATTTGCCTAGCTAAGCACACAGGCTAGGGCAAGTTTCTGTGGTGCTTATCATGCTTACCTCTGCAGGGGGGTCATTTTTTGAAACTCCTCAAGAAGGCTAAAATTCTCCATGATTTCCCAGTGAAGGGTCATTGCACTGCAAGCCTGCCATAGCTGGGCCTTCAGCAGCTGCAGCTGAGAGCCCAAGCACCAGGGGCTAGGGTAGAGAGGACCATTCTGCCCCCCTAAACATAGTCCATGGGGAGCTAGAACCAAGACATCCAGGGCTATAAGCTCTTTATCTTACACAAACATTAAATTCGATTTAATACAAAGGAGGGAAAAATGAGATTTATATCTTTCAGATTCTGCTGGCCTGGGACACAAATTTAATTAGAAAGACTGAAATGTCATCATCTCCTGGAAGAGGTTGAGCTGCTTTTTCCAAACTCTGAGCATCTCTCTTGGATGCATTCACTGACCGAATAAACGTGCCCTGCTGTTTCTTAAACGCGATTTCTCACTGAAAACAGTGGGGAAATGACCCTGTGGAAAAAGAAAAATCCCCTGCTTATAGGGAAAATCTGTTCTAGCCTTACCTGGATTGTCCAGGTTTTAAAAGGAATCGTGGCTCTGCCTGTGATTTTGCAGCCATGAAGAGAAGCCCAGGGAGGGTTGGACGAACAGCATCTCCAGGCCATGTAGCTCCCGGCTGTGGCAGCAGCTGCAGGCAGGGCAGAGACCATATGGAGGAGCACAGGTCAGTGCCTCTCAGTGCTTGCTCCAGCTGTCCAAAGCATGAGCTAAGCAGAGCCTCAGTGACAAGTGATGATCTTGTACCAGTAGATGTTAACATCTCCAAAGGGCCTGCGAGTTTTGCAAGTGATTATTTCGTCTAGCAGGTGATGAGCAGACTGACCTGGACAACTGCCTAACAGAGTATGTGTCACCTGTGCTTGCAGGGCATCAGGACTGTGGTTCCCAAATGGGGACCTGGTGTCTACAGCATGACAGGGAAGTCAGAACAGAGGACCTGCAGTTGTCCTCAGGAATTGTACTAGTCAGAGTTTCTTCCTCAGGGGTACAAACAGCTTTAAAACTTCTTACCTCTGCCATGGGACAAGAGACAAGGTTGGACTGTTCCCATGGAGCAGCCAGGTCATGGCAACATGTTTGTGCAGTGTTTAGTCGTTTCCATTCCAGCTCTCCTCGGCACTGGTGAGGACACACCTAGATTACTGTGTGCAGTTTTTGGTCCCCCCACTACAAGCAGAACATTGAGGTGCTCAACAGAGTCCAGAGAAGGGGAAAAAAGCTGGTGAGGGGTCTGGTGAACAAGTCTCATGAAAAGCATCTGAGAGAACTAGGGCCATTTAGTTGGAGAAACGGAGGCTGCAGGGAGACCTCATTTTCTGCAACTGCCTCAAAGCAGGTTGTAGTGAGGTGGGTGACAGTCTCTTCTCACAAGTAACATGCGATAGGACAAGAGGAAAGGGCCTTAAGTTGTGCCAGGGGAGATTTAAATTAGAAATTAGAAGAAACTTCCTCATGGAAAGGGTTATCAAACACTGGAACAGGCTTCTCAGGGATGTGGTTGAATCACTGTCACTGGAGGTGTTTAAAAGACGTGTAGATGTGGTGCTGAGGGACATGGTTTAGCACTGGACTCCTGCAGAATTAGGCTAATAGTTGAACTCTTAGTGGTCTTTTCCAACCAGTACAATTCTGTAATTCTGTGTGATTCTTTGATTCTCTGCAGCATCTTTCCAGCTGTGTGCATGGTGGAAAATCAGGAGACTATAGGGGGTGAGAAGAAAAGCAGAGAGAGTATGGAAGCAGGAGCCATGGTAGGTGGATCATGCATTGGGAGGCTGGGGCATAGAAATGGCCCTGGGACTAGAAGTTTGGTTTCAGGAGAAATAAGAGTATGGAAGAAAGAAGCAGAGATGGAGGGAGAAAGGGCAGTGGGTCTGTAGGATAGTTTCCAGATATTTGTGGCAGTTTGAGTTGCTTTGGGCATCCTCCTGTGAGCCAAAGTATTTGAGGACAAGTATATGGGGAACAATGAGGCAGTGGTTGATGGGAAACAGAGAAGATGAAAGTTCAAGACTTCTCCAGAGATGGTTGATCCTGCCTTGGAGGGAGGG